>NC_057813.1:454849572-455149572 GCF_018294505.1 Triticum aestivum | reverse complement strand
TGTATCGCGAGCTTTGCTATTATAGTTGGATCTTATGATGTTTCTCCCCCTCTACTCTCTTGTAATGGATTGAGTTTTCCCTTTGAAGTTATCTTATCGGATTGAGTCTTTAAGGATTTGAGAACACTTGTTGTATGTCTAGCTGTGCTTATCTGTGATGACAATGGGATATTCACGTGATCCACTTGATGTATGTTTTGGTGATAAACTTGCGGGTTCAATGAATCTATGCATAGGGGTTGGCACACGTTTTCGTCTTGACTCTCCGGTAGAAACTTTGAGGCATTCTTTGAAGTACTTTGTGTTGGTTGAATAGATGAATCTGAGATTGTGTGATGCATATCGTATAATCATGCCCACGGATACTTGAGGTGACAATGGAGTATCTAGGTGACATTAGGGTTTTAGTTGATTTGTGTCTTAAGGTGTTATTCTAGTATGAACTCTATGATAGATTGAACGGAAAGAATAGCTTCGTGTTATTTTACTACGGACTCTTGAATAGATCGAGCAGAAAGGATAACTTTGAGGTGGTTTCGTACCCTACCATAATCTCTTCGTTTGTTCTCCGCTATTAGTGGCTTTGGAGTGACTCTTTGTTGCATGTTGAGGGATAGTTATATGATCCAATTATGTTATTATTGTTGAGAGAACTTGCATTAGTGAAAGTATGAACCCCTAGGCCTTGTTTCCTACCATTGCAATACCGTTTGTGCTCACTTTTATCACTAGTTACCTTGCTGTTTTCATAATTTCAGATTACAAAAACCTATATCTACTATCCATATTGCACTTGTATCACCATCTCTTCGCCAAACTAGTGCACCTATACAATTTACCATTGTATTGGGTGTGTTGGGGACACAAGAGACTCTTTGTTATTTGGTTACAGGGTTGTTTGAGAGAGACCATCTTCATCCTACGCCTCCCATAGATTGATAAACCTTAGGTCATCCACTTGAGGGAAATTTGCTACTGTCCTACAAACCTCTGCACTTGGAGGCCCAACAACGTCTACAAGAAGAAGGTTGTGTAGTAGAAATCAAACTCTTTTCTGGCGCCGTTGACGGGGAGGTGAGTGCTTGAAGGTATATCTTTAGATCTTGCAATCAAATCTTTTTGTTTCATGTTTTATCACTAGTTTAGTTTATAAAAGAAAATTACAAAAAAATGGAATTGAGTTTGTCTCATATGCTTCATCTTTTTTATATCTTTCGTGACAATGATGGAAAGGAAAATTGTTCTCAAGTTCTAGAAGAAGAATGCATTAAAATATTTGGTACTAGATTGTATGATGAGCATGATTACAATGTTGTTAGTATGAATTCCTTGAATATCCATGATGCTAATGATATGCAAGGCCACAAGCTTGGGGAAGCTATGTTTGATGAAGATGATATTTTTTTGTTCCCCAAGTTTTGATGAGAATATTTATTATGATGAAAGCATGCCTCCTAGTTATGATGATTATATTGATGAAAGTGGATTTGGAAGAGTGTCAACTTTATTTAGTGATGAATCCACTATTTCGGAAGAGGTTCCAATTGATTATGAGAACAAAGTTGCTATCTCTGATGATTATTGTGATGACTTGTATGCTATTAAGAATAATGATAACCATGAAACTTGTCATCATGATTTTAGTTTTCAATTGGATTATGACTCACATGATAATTATTTTGTTGAGTTTGCTCCCACTACTATTCATGAGAAGAAATTTGCTTATGTGGAGAGTAGTAAATTTTCTATGCTTGTAGATCATGAAAAGAATGCTTTAGGTGCTGTTTATGTTGTTGAATTCATTCATGATGCTACTGAAAATTATTATGAGGGAGGAACATATGCTTGTATGAATTGCAATAATATCAAGTTTCCTCTCTATGTGCTTACAATCTTGAAGCTATGCTTGTTTTACCTTCCTATGCTTGTTGATTATTGTTCCCATAAGTTGTTTGCTCACAAAATCCATATGCATAGGAAGTGGTTAGACTTAAATGTGCTAGTCATATTCTTCATGATGCTCTCTTTATGTTTCAATTATTATCTTTTATATGAGCATCATTGAAATCATCATGCCTAGCTAGGGGCGTTAAACGATAGCGCTTGTTGGGAGGCAACCCAACTTTTTTTTGTTCCTAGATTTTTGTTCCTGTTAAGTAATAAATAATTCATCTAGCCTCTGGTTAGATGTGGTTTCATGTTTTAATTAGTGTTTGTGCCAAGTAGAACCTTTGGGAAGACTTGGATGAAGTCTTTATGATCATGCTGTAAAAAATAGAAACTTTAGCGCTCACGAGATTAGCTGTCATGTTTTACTGGAGAGCGGTTTTAGGTTGATTCTTTTTGATGATTAATATACAAATTCCTCAGGTCCACCAATTTATTTCATAATTTTTGGAGTTCCAGAAGTATACGTTGGATACAGATTACTACAGACTGTTCTGTTTTTGACAGATTCTGTTTTCTATGTGTTTTTTGCTTATTTTGATGAATCTATGAGTAGTATCGGAGGGTATGAACTATAGAGAAGTTGGAATACAGTATATATTACACCAATATTAATAAAGAATGAGTTCATTACAGTACCTTAAAGTGGTGGTTTGTTTTCTTGTACTAACGGAGCTTACGAGTTTTGTGTTGAGTTTTGTGTGGTTGAAGTTTTCAAGTTTTGGGTAAAGAATCGATGGACTATGGAATAAGGAGTGGCAAGAGCCTAAGCTTGGGGATTACCAAGGCACCCCAAGGTAATATTCAAGGACAACCAAGAGACTAAGCTTGGGGATGCCCCGGATGGCATCCCCTCTTTCGTCTTCGTTCATCGGTAACTTTACTTGGAGCTATATTTTTATTCACCACATAATATGTGTTTTGCTTGGAGCGTCTTTTTATTTTATTAGTATTTTGTTGCTGTTATTTAGAATAATGTCTTGCATCTATATTTTCAATAAAAATGTCAAGGATAGCCTTTACCATGCTTATTTTGCTAGTATACATGTTGCTGTTTCAAAACAGAAAGTTTACCGCTGTTGCAAAAATTCCCTAGAAAAGTCAGAGAAGGATATAAGGTTGAATCTTTTTTCATATTGAGATATGATAAATATTCTACAGCGTAGTATTTTTCTCATAATTTTTGGAGTTAGGGAAGTATGATCAATCTTGCATTCTTTACAGACTATACTGTTTTGACAGATTGCTGTTATGGTTGCATTGTTTGCATATGTTTGCTTGTTTAATGATTCTATTTGAGGATGGGAGTATTAAATATGCAGAGGCATTTAGTATGCAATGTTGAACAATAATTTTAGTGATTTGTTACAGTATAAAATGATAAGGTTTTGCATTGGTTTATACTAACCTATCTCACGAGTTCTTGTTGAGTTTGGTGTGGATGAAGCTTTTGATAAAAAGAGAAACCATGATATGAGAGGAATTAAGGAGACACAAAAGTTCAAGCTTGGGGATGCCCAAGGCACCCCAAGATAATATTTCAAGAAGTCTAAAGCATCTAAGCTTGGGGATGCCCCGGTAGGCATCCCACCTTTCTTCTTCAACAACTATCGGTTAGTATCGGTTGAGCCTAAGTTTTTGCTTCTTCACATGAGTTGTGCTATCCTTGCAATGTCATTTTATTTTGTTTTGCTTGCTGTTTGAATACAATACCAAGATCTGAAATTCTTAAATGAGAGAGAGTCTTCATATAGCTACATAATAATTTAACTACTCATTGGTCTTCACTTATATCTTTTTGGAGTAGTTTGTCATTTACTCGTGTGCTTCACTTATATCCTATGAGTAAATGGTTGAATGAGTTGAATGTCATAAATCTGAAATTATATATGTTTCATTTGCTTATCCCATGGGGAGTAATGACTTCACATCTAAGAATTAGAGGTTTATTGAAGGCTAGCAAGCATTGTATTGGTCATTTGAACAATTCATGAAAGAATATTGAAGGAAGATAGATTTCACATATAATTGTGAGCACTCATTAAGTATGACATGCTAAATAGTTGATGTTGGACAAGGAAGACAGCGTAATGGGTTATGTTTTCTCACATCTCAGTTAAAGTATATTGTCATGGATCATTCAAACATGTTGAGCTTGCCTTTCCCCCTCATGCTAGCCAAATTCCTTGCACCAAGTAGAGATACTACTTGTGCTTCCAAATATCCTTAAACCCAGTTTTGCCATGAGAGTCCACCATACCTACCTATGGATTGAGTAAGATCCTTCAAGTAAGTTGTCATTGGTGCAAGCAATAAAAATTCCTCTCTAAATATGCATGACTTATTAGTGCGGAGAAAATAAGCTTTGTACGATCTTGTTATGGAAGCAATAAAAGCAACGGACTGCATAATAAAGGTCCATACACAAGTGGCAATATAAAGTGACGTTCTTTCGCATTAAGATTTTGTGTATCCAACCCTAAAAGCGCATGAAAACCTCTGCTTCCCTCTGCGAAGGGCCTATCTTTTACCTTATGTCTTTTACTTTATGCAAGAGTCAAGGTGATATTCACCTTTCCCTTTTTGATTTTATCCTTTGGCAAGCACTTTGTATTGGGGTGATCCTGATATATATATCCAATTGGATGTAAGTTAGCCCCTATCTTTCTCAGTGTCTGATTAAAACTACATAACCATAAGTATTGCGTGAATGTTAGCAATTATGGAAGACTATATGATAGTTGAGTATGTGAAGTTTGCTAAATCAAAGCTCTGACATATACCCTTCCTGAAAATAAGATGAATTGCAATTGTTTGATGACTAAGAATGAAGTTTGCCAGTTTTTAAGAAAGTTTATGGTCTATGCTTTAACATCTGAATTGCTTGCTACTAGTTCGTGAGAAGTTTTATGAGATGAACTACTGTTTGACATATATTCATGCTAGAAAAGGTGATTGAAATTATCATTGATCAAACTTGTGCACCTGCTAGCATTCACACTTCATAAATTCTTTCTTTTATCATTTACCTACTTGAGGACGAGCAGGAATTAAGCTTGGGGATGCTGATACGTCTCCAACGTATCTATAATTTATGAAGCATTCATGCTATTTTATTATCTATTTTGAATGATTACGAGCTTTATTATACACTTTTATATTACTTTTGGAACTAACTTATTAATCAGAGGCCCAGCACATATTGTGGTTTTATTGCCTGTTTCAGTATTTCGAAGAAAAGGAATATCAAACGGAGTCCAAATGGAATGAAACCTTCGGGAGCGTGATTTTTGGAAAGGATATGATCCGGGAGACTTGGAGTTCAAGCCAGGGAAGGTTCGAGGAAGCCACGATATAGGAGGGCGCGCCCACCCCCCTGGGCGCGCCCCCTGTCTCCTGGGCCCCTCGAGGCTCCCCTGGCCGACTTCTTTCGCCTATATAAGTCCATGTACCCTAAAAACATCGAAGACAACAATAAATCAGGAGTTCCGCCGCCGCAAGCCTCTGTAGCCACCAAAAACCTCTCGGGAGCCCGTTCTGGCACCCTGTCGGAGGGGGGGTCCCTCACCGGTGGCCATCTTCATCATCCCTGCGCTCTCCATGACGAGGAGGGAGTAGTTAACCCTCGGGGCTGAGGGTATGTACCAGTAGCTATGTGTTCGATCTCTCTCTCTCTCTCGTGTTCTTGACTTTGCACGATCTTGATGTATCGCGAGCTTTGCTATTATAGTTGGATCTTATGATGTTTCTTCCCCTCTACTTTCTTGTAATGGATTGAGTTTTCCCTTTGAAGTTATCTTATCAGATTGAGTCTTTAAGGATTTGAGAACACTTGTTGTATGTCTTGTCGTGCTTATCTATGGTGACAATGGGATATTCACGTGATCCACTTGATGTATGTTTTGGTGATCAACTTGCGGGTTCAATGAATCTATGCATAGGGGTTGGCACACGTTTTCGTCTTGACTCTCCGGTAGAAACTTTGGGGCATTCTTTGAAGTACTTTTTGTTGGTTGAATAGATGAATCTGAGATTGTGTGATGCATATCGTATAATCATGCCCACGGATACTTGAGGTGACAATGGAGTATCTAGGTGACATTAGGGTTTTGGTTGATTTGTGTCTTAAGGTGTTATTCTAGTATGAACTCTATGATAGATTGAATGGAAAGAATAGCTTCGTGTTATTTTACTACGGACTCTTGAATAGATCGAGCAAAAAGGATAACTTTGAGGTGGTTTCGTACCCTACCATAATCTCTTCGTTTGTTCTCCGCTATTAGTGGCTTTGGAGTGACTCTTTGTTGCATGTTGAGGGATAGATATATGATCCAATTATGTTATTATTGTTGGGAGAACTTGCATTAGTGAAAGTATGAACCCTAGGCCTTGTTTTCTACCATTGCAATACCGTATGTGCTCACTTTTATCACTAGTTACCTTGCTGTTTTCATATTTTCAGATTACAAAAACCTATATCTACTATCCATATTGCACTTGTATCACCATCTCTTCGCCGAACTAGTGCACCTATACAATTTACCATTGTATTGGGTGTGTTGGGGACACAAGAGACTCTTTTTTATTTGGTTACAGGGTTGTTTGAGAGAGACCATCTTCATCCTACGCCTCCCACGGATTGATAAACCTTAGGTCATCCACTTGAGAGAAATTTGCTACTGTCCTACAAACCTCTACACTTGGAGGCCCAACAACGTCTACAAGAAGAAGGTTGTGTAGTAGACATCACTCTTGCAGATGATCGCTTCATCTCGTTAATCCTCTTAGGAAGAACAGAAAGCTTTTTCAAGACATCACTCAAGAGAGTAGGTGCTTGATTAGTCGGAGAAATTGTGGCCAATGTGCCCTGAGTTCCAGTATATAACTGTTCAACAAGTGTATAAACAGCCTTGAGCTTCACAAGGATCTCTTGACTGAGATTGTTGCTCCTGGGACCTTCATCATTATTATGGATCAGTTAGAGGCGGATTATACCATCAAGGAAGAGATTCACATTTGATACTAGCATGGCGACTCACCAAAGATAGTAGAAACCATATGGGATACATGGTGTTTTAAACCGGTAAGCTCAGTGGTCACCTCCTGAAGAGCCACCTCCGCCTTTTCAGCCCGTTGTATCAAGGCAGTTTTTTCTTCAGCCCAAGCGTTTCTTTCAACCTCAAAGCTGGTCTTCCATTTTTTTTGTTTCAGCCAAGCTAAATCGTAATTTTGAGTCTGCTTTTCGGGTCTCAGATTCTTGGTGTTCCATCCAGGTTTTCAAGTCAGTCAATTGCGATTGAAGTTGAGCAGTGGTGTCCTGTACATACACCGGTTTTTCAAAATTATGTTCATATGTGGGTTACAGAAATGAAGTCCCAAGCCTTTTGCAAGCAACAACACTTGGCACTTGGGGGCTAATGCCTGCCGAAAAAATTACCCAAACAACGGCTTATGTGAATAAGTCCCAGGCACTTAGCAAGCAAGAGTACTTGGCACTTGGGGGCTAATGCATATCGCTTGCATATTCTTACTACTTTATGATCACCCGTACATGCCGCAAACGATCACAGCCGGCTCATGAGGGCTACACAAGTAAGCTTTGATTTATAAATCATGATGAACAGGACCGGCTCATTCATGCTGATTAAACCGGCCCTTGGGGGGTACGGATGCAGTGTTAATCATTAAGGATCTGCTATAACTCGGATGGGTAAGCCGGATTTTGAAAGATTCTATCAAAGGGTATTATTTATACTCATGGTTATTATAAGTCTACAGCATATTCAATTCCATCATACAAAATAGACTTGGGGGCTAATAGGATATGCATAACTCAGTAAAGAAGGAGTTCATACCTCATATTTTTGATGCATCTGCTTCACCATGTCAACTTCAAGGTCTCGGCTGGTGTGCCCTTGATTGAGATAACCAGAGAATACTTCACTAACACTTAGTTGAGAATAGTTAGCAATGTCAAATATCACTTTCCGTTTCTCAATATGGTCTTCTTTGGCGGAGTGTTTGGCCAAGACAGTAGGTCTTCCCGACTCTCTAAAGCCGGTGCTGGTAATCATCACATCATCGGCATGTGTTTCAGTCGGTTTAATTGGGCTTGATGATTCAGTATTCAAAGGATTGTTGTTTGTCTGGTCAATGGAAGGGTCAGGAATTTCTGGTGGAACATCATGAACAGGTTCTTCTGGTTGTGGGACGGAGGTGTCAGACGCTGGAACCTGTTGCTCCGATTCAGGAAATTTGGGGTCTTCAACCGGTTTGTTCCCCTTTGCCTTCTTGCTAGGCTTGGCCTTTCCACTACATGGGTCATGAGAGGTCAGTGTAAATATAAAGGAGCATAAGGAGCAAATAATAAGTAATTATTATTACCCAAGAGCAGTTTTGAAAGATGGATGTCGGTGTCAAAACCGGCGGATCTCGGGAAGGGGGTCCCGAACTGCGCGTCTAAGGCTAATGGTAACAGCAGGCGGGGGACACAATGTTTACCCAGGTTTGGGCCCTCTCGATGGAGGTAATACCCTACTTCCTGCTTGATTGATCTTGATGATATGAGTATTACAAGAGTAGATCTACCACGAGATCGTAGAGGCTAAACCCTAGGAGCTAGCCTATGATTATGATTGTTGTTGTCCTACGGACTAAACCCTCCGATTTATATAGACATCGGAGGGGGCTAGGGTTACACAGAGTCGGTTACAGAGAAGGGAATCTTCATATCCTGACCAACAAGCTTGCCTTCCACGCAAAGGAGAGTCCCATCCAGACATGGGACGAAGTCTTCTATCTTGTATCTTCATAGTCTAACAGTCTGGCATACGCATATAGTCCAGCTGTCCGAGGACCCCTTAATCTAGGACTCCCTCAGTAGCCCCCGAACCAGGCTTCAATGACGATGAGTCCGGCGCGCAGATTGTCTTCGGCATTGCAAGGCGGGTTCCTTCTCCGAATTCTTTAAAGTACCTGTTGTAAAAAGCAGTGTCTGGTTCCCCATTTAATGTTACGCTCATCGGCTTCTGCGCCTTAACGGTCTCAGCCTCCACGTGTCGAGCGAATGCGAGGAGTCGGGGCATTTTTACATTTGCCACTCTAGCCATGTAAATAAATTGTCTATTAAAGAGACGGGGATCTTCAGATCTAATCCACCCCATTCCCCCCCCCCAAGCGAGGAATCATCAGAGCGCGCCCAAAAAAACCACCCCAACATGGACGGCGCTCGCAGCTCTTCCTCCTGCTCTCGCAACACCAAGCCGGGCAAATGGGAGAAGTGTGTCGTATCCCATAGCCGAGTAATGAAGTTGCAGAACCAAGGATACCTACCTCCTGCATACTTAGTCCCCGTTCGAGCCGGACTGGATTCCTTCAACGGCGGGGAGCAGGCGGAGAACTTTCCCAACCCATCCAGGGGGGAGCGAGTATGCCTTGTTTCCTACTTGCTGTGGGGTGTCGGATTTCCAATCCACCCATTTCTCCATGGGCTTCTGGAGTTCTACGGCCTCCATCTGCACAACTTCACTCCTATCTCCATCCTGCACATCGCAGGTTACGTCGCTCTTTGCGAGCTATTCTTGGGTTGCGAAGCCCATTTCGAGCTATGGAAGAAGTTGTTCTACCTCGTCCCCCGAAATCAAGGGGGATCAATATACCAAGTGGGCGGAGCCGAGATATGGGGCATCGCCGGTACCGGATACTTATCCAACACATCGAAGAAGGCACCCGAAGAGTGGCCCTCCGAGTGATTTTATATTGAGGATGTCTCCCTTCCCGACCCAATCCGAATGGGTCTGCCGGAGTTTACGAACGCTCCACTGAGAAAACGCCTTAACTAGCATCCCCGGAGCCCCAGACAGGAAGATAATAGGGAGGTCCTTCAATTGATAAGCAAGATAAGAATACTCGCTCAATCCAGATTATCAATGTCGAGGTTATGGCGATATCCATAATGCGGGGGGTTCAGCCACTCCAATACTGAGGGCATCCCATGTGGCACTTTAATGGATACGACAATGCCACCCATTGTGGCTGAAAAGGCCCGGACTCCACCACCACTCTGGTGGAAATACTGTCTGATTTGTACAAGGGGGAAAGAAAGGAGTTCGTCTGTATTAAGCCACGGGATGGATTTTCCATGTACAAGCTGGGTGAGTTGCCATCCATTACTCTACTCTATTTATTCCCTGAGCCTTTGTTTTCATAAATATTTACTCTGTCTACCTGTAACAGGAATGGAGAAAAATAATCAGGGAGTTCCATAGCCCGACTCCATAGCCATAGGACCGCAATCGGGCCCTCGACCCCGGATTCGAAGAGGATCCGGATATATTTGTGGAGCTTGTCGAAGGGGTGTTTCACCAGGCGAGCTGTGATGGCATAGAGGTGGCCATCATTGCTTACTATCATGGCCTCCTCCCTGTATCGCATATAATTAACAAGAGACTTATCTTCCAGAAAATATTTATTCCTTCCATCTTACCCACCGCGCAATTCTTATGCTCTAAAGGGAAGATGATCGGTGCGCCAAGCTGAACCCGAGGTGACTTGCCAACAAGGGGTGCCCGTGCCGGGTAGGTCTTTAAAAATAAAGGCAAACAAAAATATAGCGGAGCCGTCTTCAAGGAGGTATGGTTTCTAATACGCTCCGCGGTTCGTCATCTTAAAGTATGACACTATCCGTTGTGTGTTTAGCAGAAAGAACATCCGCCGAACTATGTCCATGGGTCCTGCCAACCGTGCCTCCACTAGCCGGATTCCAGGCCCGGTCTTGAGGACGTAGGCCAACACAGGAGTGACACCAGACTGTCCTCAAACAGAGGATTCGGACAAAATGTCCACGACAAATTCTGAAGTGCAGAGCACCATGAATCATCGGCGCTGGCGGGCCACAATCCGCGACCCTGGTTTTTCAAATGAGGCTTTTAATGCCTTCAACTCGGGTGATGCTTACATCCGAGCCGCTCAGGATGGGCTTGCTAGAGCCACGGACCAATATTTGAAAGATATATAAAAATCTGGTAATTATGTATATCAGTAGCCCCTGAGACTTAAAGCAGTTGGTACAACTGATTTAAGGATCATTGTACATGTAGGTTCTCTCGGAGAAGAAATGTCTCAAGAGCTAGAAGAGTGTCGAATCCAGCTACCGGCCGCTATGGCCAAGCTATCAAGATCCGAGGAGGCATCAACTAGTATGTATTCCCGAATTGAGAAAAATCAATATTGTGTTGGTGAATCAATAATGCTAACAATATCTGATGGCCAAAATCGTCAGATAATCCAGAACAAAATCCGGGAACCCCACCAGAGGGTGAGCAAGAGGCCCTAAGGTGAGCAGCCGCTGGCGAGCATGTACTTACACAGGTCATACAGAAAAATAACAAGCTCCAAGATGCTAATACCCAGCTGGGTGAAGAATTGAAAGATGTTCGGGCCCAGCTGGCTGACTCCGTGAAGGAAAACAAGAGGCTTCGGCGCGGCATTTTTAGTATGTTCTCCAACGACCATTTACATAGTTTGGCAAAGATAGGAACTAATAGAGTTATATCTCTAGGTATGCTGACGGGCCGTCCCGAAGAGGAGATGCCCGGATCTTCAGGCGATATGCTACAAGAGCTTTCGCAACTGCACGACCAAGTTTGGCAGGTCATGCGGGGTGTCGCCAAGGCCTTATGGCCTTCCGCCTCCCTACCAGGAAGTATGGGGGAGCTTGCTCAGCTTTCCAAGGGAGCGTGGCAGCATTTCTAATTATGGAAGATATCTGCCTGTCGAGAAGGGGCGAGAGTGGCTTGGGCCATGGTGAAAACAAGGTATACCAAGCTTGATCCAAATCATATGGCCCATGTCGGACCTGTAGGGTCAGATGGGAAAGAGATTCCCGTTAGTCTGGTATATGACCAGGTAGGATTAGCTGCAAAATATTCCCAACAGGATTGTAGGCTAGAAAATATGTTGGATGGCATAGAAGAAGAAGCATTTGAGTCTAAATGACTATGTACTTCAATTGAAATATTTGTCCCTAGTCGGATTGTAAAACATTTGTCATGGCGGACCTTTTCGCTTCGGCCTCTAGACCCGACAGTCTGGAGTGTTTCCGAATACCCGCTCGGTAATATAAACCGGGGTACGTGTGGAAACCAGGCGTAGGGGTCATAATTGCTTGAACAGACAAGTACCCAACTAGTTATGTTATATTACATGGTTAGTAAGAAACATCTTCCAGAGACAATAGTTCCGTTAAGGGTTCCTTTCCCTGGGTACGCATACATTAAAGTGCATGTCCGGACTGCGATCAAAAAGCGCAGGATATGTAGCATCTGGGGGTTTGTATTATGATAGGTAAAAACATCTTTAGTCCACCGACCGAATATTCCCTTAAGAACACTAGCTTTCGGCTTCACCCAGTCTGAGGTACACGTCCGGAGTACCCGGCAGTAACAATCACATAGGTGCTCCCTTTATGCCCTAGCCGAACTAACGGGAGCGTAGGGCATAGGCACAGGAGCCAGGCAACCCAGCTTGGCCAAAACTTAAGTCATATCGGTGCATATAATGGTGAAGAAAAGGTGCATATGGAGAAAGAATGCATATGTAGTGGGTTTGATGCCCCGAAGATAATTATATTAAGCTTCTGTATAAGAAGCCCCCAGGTATAGTGAGCACACATTCTTGCAAATTAGTGCGTTACAAGTGTGTAGTCTAGCCACAGTAAAGTGTTAGAGCTTTTAAAAAGGAAATGCGAGAAGAGGGCTAAAAGGAAAATCAAAAAGCAACAGAGGGAAGGAGACGAACGGGGAGTTTGGCGCTAGGCATAGAATCGTTGGAGTCTGGCTGCGTTCCATGGGTTCGGCTCGAGGCGATTATCGGATGCATCCCGCAATCGGTACGCTCCTCCGGTGAGAACTTTGTCAATAATGAAGGGACCCTCCCACTTGGGCTTGAGCTTGTCCTTTTTCTTCTCCGGTAGACGTAGAACGAGTTTGCCAATATTATAAGTCTTGGCCCGTACTTCTCTGCTTTGATACCTGCGAGCCTGTTGTTGATAGAATGCGGAACGGGATTTTGCGACACCGCGCTCCTCTTCTAGGGCATCTAAACTGTCCTGCCGATCGAGCTCGCCCCTCTCTCTCCGTACATGCGCACTCGAGGTGAGTCATGAATAATATCACAGGGCAGCACAGCCTCTGCACCGTACACCATGAAGAAGGGTGTGTATCTGGTAGTGCGATTTGGCGTGGTCCACAGCCCCTAGAGTACGGAGTCGAGCTCCTCAACCCAGTGCGTGTATGATTCTTTAAGGATCGCATTAGTCTAGGTTTAATGCCGCTCATAATAAGACCATTGGCTCATTAGACATTGACCGTTTGTTTGAGGGTGATAGACGGAGGTGTAATCGAGCTTAATGCCCATCTTGCCGCACCAAGTTTTCACCTCATCGGCCGTGAAATTGGAGCCGTTGTCGGTGATGATGCTATGGGGGACACCATAACGGTGTACTACGCCTGATATGAAGTCTATCACGGGTCCGGATTCGGCCTTTTTAACTGGTTTGGCCTCTATCCATTGGTGAATTTGTCCACCATGACCAACAAGTACCGTTTCTTATGGCTTCCTCCTTTAAGGGGTCCAACCATATCAAGTCCCCCAGACCGCAAAGGGCCAAGTTATGGGGATTGTTTGTAGGGCGGTGGGTGGCATATGGCTTTGGTTGGCAAAAAGCTGGCATCCGACACAATGTTGGACAAGGTCTTGTGCGTCTGCTCGGGCCGTCGGCCAGTAAAAACCTGTACGGAAGGCCTTGCTTACAAGAGCCCGAGCTGCGGCGTGGTGACCGCCGAGGCCGGCATGAATTCCAGCCAAGAGTTGCCGCCCTTCCTCCTCGGAGATACATCTTTGAAGTACCCCGGTAGCGCTTTTCTTATAAAGCTCTCCCTCGTGGACTTTGTAGGCTTTAGAGCGCCGCACAATGCAGCGTGCCTCATTTTGATCCTTGGGGAGTTCGTGCCTATTAAGGTAGGTCAAGAAGGGTTCGGTCCATGGGGCGATAACAGCCATGATGAAATGGGCTGAGGGTGTTATTTCGGTGGCAGAGCCCCCGATTATGTCAGTGTGTTCGCATTTTGGGGTTGTGGTCGGATCCGGACGGATGTTTCTGGTCTCCCCTTGCCACACTACGGATGGCTTAAAAATCCTTTCTAGAAAATTATTAGGTGGGACGGGGTCGCTCTTAGCGCCGATACGGGCGAGGACATCCGCCGCTTGATTGTTTTCTCGAACCACATGATGAAATTCGAGCCCCTCGAACCGAGCTAACATCTTAAGGACGGCATTATGATATGCCGCCATTTTTGGATTGTTGGCATCAAAGTCTCCATTTATTTGAGATATTGTGAGGTTTGAATCCCCACGCACTTCTAGGCGCTGAATGCCCATGGAGACGGCCATCCGAAGACCATGCAACAGAGCCTCGTATTCGGCTGCATTGTTGGAGTCTGTGTATAATATTTGGAGTATGTATTGGATTGTATCTCCAGTGAGGGATGTGAGGACGACACCTGTCCTAAGACCAGCCAGCGTTTTAGAGCCATCGAAGTGCATGATCCAGTTGGAGTATGTGCCGTACTCTTTAGGGAGTTCGGCCTCTGTCCATTCGGCGATGAAGTCTGCCAGTACTTGGGATTTGATGGCTCGCCGTGGTTTATATGTTATGTTGAATGGGAGGAGCTCTATGGCCCACTTGGCAATCTGGCCCGTTGCATCATGGTTGTTTATTATGTTGTTGATTGGTACTTCAGAGGCCACCGTGATTGAACACTCCTGAAAGTAGTGTCGTAGTTTTCGGGATGCCATGAAGACCGCGTATGCTATTTTTTGGTAATGTGGGTACTGGGATTTGCATGGTGTGAGGACAGTGGATACGTAGTATACCGGTTTCTGAACCAAGAATTTGTGTTCGTCCTCCTCTCGTTCGACAACGAGCACCGCACTCACAACTTGGTGTGTTGCGCCTATGTATAATAGCATAGGTTCACCGACGTTCGGCGCGGCCAGGATTGGGTTGCTTGCTAAAAGAGCCTTTATTTCCTCTAGTCCGGTCATTGCCGCGTCCATCCACTCGAAGTGTTTGGTTCGTCGAAGTAGGCGATAAAGTGGCAATGCCTTTTCTCCCAATCTGGAGATAAAGCGGCTTAACGCTGCCACGCATCTAGTTAGTTTCTGGATTTGTTTGAGGTCTGCTGGGGTAGCCAACTATGACAAAGCTCGTATTTTGGCTGGGTTTGCTTCAATTCCTCTATTGGAAATGATGAATCCCAGCAGCTTTCCGGCGGGAACACCGAAGACTCATTTTTCCGGATTGAGCTTAATGTCATATGTTCGGAGGTTATCGAATGTGAGCCGTAGATCGTCTATTAAAGACTCGGCATGTCTGGTCTTGATGACTACGTCGTCGATGTATGCTTCAACTGTTTTGCCGATTTGTTTTTCTAGGCATGTTTGAATCATGCATTGGTAGGTGGCACCAGCGTTTTTGAGCCCGAAAGGCATAGTGTTGAAGCAAAAAGGTCCGTATGGGGTTATAAATGCCGTTGCGGCTTGATCGGACTCCACCATCTTGATTTGATGGTATCCAGAGTATGCATCAAGGAAACACAGTGAGTCGTGTCCCGCGGTAGCATCGATAATCTGATCGATGCATGGTAGAGGGAAGGGATCCTTAGGGCAGGCCTGATTGAGGTCCTTGAAATCGACACATAGGCGCCAGGATTTATCTTTCTTTGGTACCATCACCAAATTTGCTAGTCAATCCGGGTGTTTTATTTCTCTAATGAATCCGGCCTCGAGTAACTTGGCTAGCTCCTCTCCCATAGCTTGTCGTTTGGGTTCTGAAAATCGCCGTGGTGTTTGCTTGACCGGCTTGTATCCCTTCAGTATGTTAAGGTTGTGTTCGGCCAGCCTGCGTGGGACCCCTGGCATATCAGAAGGGTGCCAGGTGAAGATATCCCAATTCTTGCGTAAGAACACTCGCACTGCGGCGTCAATTGTGGGGTCCAGTTGTGCCCCAATGGATGATGTCTTCGAGGAGTCCGTTGGGTGGACATGGAATTTGACTATTTCGTCCGCTGGTTTGAAGGAGGTGGATTTGGATCGCTTATCGAGTATCATGTCATCTCTATCCACTATGGAGCGTAATGTGGTTAATTCTTCGGCCGCGAGGGCTTCAGACAAAGCTTCGAGGGCCAAGGCAGCTGTTTTATTTTTGGCGCGGAGTGCTATGTCCGGATCACTGGTGAGGGTGATGATTCCATTGGGCCCAGGCATTTTGAGCTTCATGTACCCGTAATGGGGTATAGCTTGGAAGCTTGCAAACGCATCCCACCCTAACAGGGCATGATATCCACTGGTGAAAGGGGCCACCTGAAAGGTTATTTCTTCGGACCAGTAATTCTCCGGCGTGCCGAATACCACATCGAATGTGATTTTTCCCGCACATCGTGCCTCCCGGCTGGGAATAATTCCTCTAAAGGTTGTGCTGCTTTGTTCAATGCGGCTCCTATCTATTTCCATTTTATTGAGAGTGTCCTTGTAAATGAGGTTTAGTCCGCTACCACCGTCCATGAGCACTTTGGTGAGCCGGAAGCCGTCCACGATTGGACTGAGGACTAAGGTGGCTAGTGCCCGGACTGTCTTCAATTGCGGTTCGTCACTGGCACTAAAAGTTATGGCCGTGTAGTTCCAGGGGTTTATTGCTGCGACTTGGCAGACTTCGGTGAGGCTGCGGAGTGCTCTCTTGCGCCTATTACCTGAGGCAAAAGTCTCGAAGACTGTCAATACTGTAGTGTCGTGTCTTGTGGGATGTTCCTCTGCGGTGTTTTTTATAAGGAGATCTTCGCCGCTCTTGGCCACCTGCCAAAGTATCCAACATGCTCTAAGGTTGTGCGTTGGTATGGTATCCGGTGTGGTATGTATTTTGCATGGCCTATCGAGCCATCCCTCCAAAACGGTTGCGCGCCCTGAAGTGGGCTTCAATTTCTTCGCGATTGGATCGGGCGACCTACGAGGGTACACCCTTTTTGTTCGGACGAGGGGTTTGGCGAGAGCCCGTGGATCCCAAAAGGTTGCCTGAGTTTTCCAGGTGCTTTCCATCGTGCAGTACTTCTGTACTATGATCACCAAGTCATCGAAGCGTGATATGTGACGGCGATTTATGGTGTTGAGGAGTCCCTTGTCCGTGCATTTTTTGCAGAATAGTGAGATTGTGTCTTCATCGCAACAGCCTTTGACCTTGTCCTTGACGATGAGGAATCTGGCCCAAAAGTGATGTGCAGTCTCTTAGGACTATTGTCTGATGCGGGAAAGATCGCTTGAGTCTGGGCGGGTGGGTGGATTTGAGTCCGAACCCAGATCTGATTCGTGACCCAGAGCTTGAGAAGTTTCCGAATTTAGTAGTTCGGACTCTGAGATGTAAACCAATTTTACCGGCCCACAGTCCGATTCTAAGTCCGAAGTTCGGGGTGCATCTTCCCACGGGCATGTATCCGGCTTGGTGAGCTCGGAAATCCGGACATATTTCGTCCTCAATATGGGGCAAAAGTTGTCGGATCGCTCCTCCACCACTGCTATCTGATGGGCGATCAGCGGAGATTCAATCTCTCTCTGATCGGGTTTAAGCCCAATCCGATCATAGTCAGAGGCGACTCCCAGAGCGGCGATGTGATCCAGGAGTCCATTTAAAGACGATAACTCTGTCGGATCCATCTGCTTGGTGTATTCCGAGCTGACGTGAAGGCGATTTTCAATGACTTGAGAAGTCATGGTATGCGCGACGGCCGAACGGGCGGTCAAGACGAAGCCGCCCAGCCGGAGAGTTTGGCCTGAGGACAGAGCTCCCCCGGAGGTGATGTTGTCCTTGATAACAAGGTGAGCCATCAACCCTATCTTCGACGTCACAGTGGAACTCTCAATGAAAGCACCAATGTCGGTGTCAAAACCAGCGGATCTCGGGTAGGGGGTCCCGAACTGCGCGTCTAAGGCTAATGGTAACAGGAGGTGGGGGACACAATGTTTACCCAGGTTCGGGCCCTCTCGAAGGAGGTAATACCCTACTTCCTACTTGATTGATCTTGTTGATACGAGTATTACAAGAGTAGATCTACCACGAGATCGTAGAGGCTAAACCCTAGGAGCTAGACTATGATTATGATTATTGTTGTCCTACGGACTAAACCCTCCGGTTTATATAGACACCGTAGGGGGCTAGGGTTACAAAGAGTCGGTTACAGAGAAGGGAATCTTCATATCCTGACCGCCAAGCTTGCCTTCCACGCAAAGGAGAGTCCCATGCGGACACGGGACGAAGTCTTCTATCTTGTATCTTCATAGTCTAACAGTATGGCAGATGTTCGAGGACCCATTAATCCAGGACTCCCTCACCGGCAGCTGGGACTGTGATGAGTCGCCAGAAGAGGAGCGAGAAGTCTCCTGATAATTTGAATCAGAAGAATCAAGTGGCTGACGAATGAGACCAGCCAAAGGATAAAAAGAGTTTAAGTTTGGGATGACCTCGTTTCGACGTTTCCTTGGAGCTGGAGTATTTGGTAAACCGGAAGATAATTCTTCACCTTCGCTAGTCCGAGTCTGTCATCGGCTCTCTTGCTGCTATTGCTTCAAAAGAAAGTGAGGATCCAGATGAGCTAAGGGGTGTGAAAAGCTTACTTTCCGGGTTACTCTTCAAATTTTCTGTCTTGGAAAAGGCTCGGAGTTGGAGGAAATGATAGTTACCTCTTCCTTGCCAGCTTGACTGGCCCCCATGTCATCCTGATGATAATCAATGTCAATAATATAGTTGAAAAAGGAGCCAAGGCAATCAAGAGCTACCTCCGACTCAGGGCTGTCATCCAGTTCAAACAGCTCGGAAGTGCTTGATTTCTTCTTGTTCTTCTTGGCGGTTTTCTTGGCGGCTTTCGTGGCAGCCCTGGCCTTTTTGGCAGCTTCATGGTTATATTTCCTTTTCCAAAAATCAAAGTCAGACTATGAAAGTCATCAAAGTTGAGTTAATAGAATATTTGAATGATGAAGGTAAAGTAAGTAACTTAAAGACTCACGTCTGGTGGCGGGTTAAGTTTGCAGAAAGGGTTCAAACCCACTTTGTTGCGGTCTTTCGGATCTTCATTCATAAGGCTCTTTGTCATTTCATTGATTGCCTCATCAGTTAAATGCATGGAGTTGTGGCGTAGTAGATCCTTTTTACCACCCGTGTAAGTACACATTAAGACGGATCGGTGACTCAAGGGTATGATTCGCCAAGCAACCCAGCATCGAACCAAGTCAATGCTAATTAAACCATTTCCCAGCAGAGCCTTGACCTTTGCAATGGTGGGGGCGAGCTTTGCATGTTCAGCAGCGGTAAGCTTCTCAGGAAGATGATGTTTTGGGTCAAGACGCTGGGCACGATGGCCTGGCAGTGGATTCTCGTCAGTCGGAGAGGTATCTTTGCAATAAAACCATGTCTGGTTCCAATCTTTGGGGTGACTCGGCAAGCAAGCATAGGGGAAGATAGAATCTCTTCTTCTTTGAATTGAGATTCTGCCAAGTTCCAAGTTGGGTCCGTTTGTAAAATCGTTTTGGCGGTTCAAATAAAAATATTCCTTAAACAGTTCAACATTGGGCTCCTCTTGAAGATATACTTCGCAGAAAACTTGGAAGTTGCAGATGTCTGACATGGAGTTGGGTCCGATGTCTTGAGGATGAAGCTGAAAGAAGTGCAGAACATCTTGGAAAAAATTAGAACCGGGCGGTGAGAAGCCCTGATTCATGTGATCAGTAAAAACAATGACCTCATCATCCTTTGGCTGAGGTTTTTCTTCTTCTGGATTGGGGGCGCAATAATGCATGATAGTTTTTTCTGGTAATTAGCCGGTTTTGACAAAGTCTTTGAGCGTGTTCTCAATAACAATGGAGGGAACCCAATTACATGAAGTGGCTGTCTTCGGCGGCATTGTGAAGAAAGAAGCCTAAAAGAAAGAACAATTTTGCCGGTTTAAGTTGATTCGTTAAGCCAGAAGTAAAACGTTACAGTATATATTCAGAGTGGCGGCTTAAAAAGGGGCCTAATGATATATGGCTAGTGATAACCGGTGATGTAAGCCGCCATGACCAGATTGATATTTATCAAGAGTGAAATCTGCTAAGTGTTGAATAAACAGGTTTTACAGACTAGAGCAGGTGATTTGCATCTAGCGTTGTGTGAAAAAAGAAAATAAATCAAAACCTAAATATTGCAGCAGCAGGGGAACTAGCACAAGGGCGAGATTTCTGCATCTGTGAAGCAAGTTTTGTGATAAGAGAAGGAATAGAAACAGATTCCGTGCGTCTTAAAGGACATATTTGGATCTAAGTAAGTACTAACTAGAGGTATAGTGAAGAACAATGAAGAACTCCAAGAACTGCAGAAACCCTAATGGAGATCTACGGTGGAGAAGATAAGATGCTTACCGGATCTGAGGAGCAGTGAAGAGGCACTGCAGTTTTCTCTGGTCCCGTTCAGGTCGATGCAGCGGTCAAGGTTGGGGAAGACGATGAGTTTCGCGGCGGCGGCAGTGCTCAGGCGTACATATGTGTCGCAAAGAGAGGTGGAAAACGAGAAGGAAAAGAGGGGAAAATGAAAGGAGGGTTGTTTGACCCTATTTATAAGGAGAAGGGTAACAGGTGGGCGTGAAAAATGAGGAGGCCAAAGAATGATTATCCAGCCGCTCGGACGCCTCGATTTTCGGGATGGTTATTAAAGATAAGGATCTGTTAAGATATATTGGATATTGTGTGAAATTAATGGCAGATGACGTCATGGCAGGTTACCACAATCGTAGGAGATGACGTCATGGAGGGTTATGAGATCTCGCACAAATAAAGAAGGAAGGATTTTTTCTAAGTGTTGAAGATTGACATGAACAAGTTCAAATCAATCTGGGGCCTAATGTTGGGGATATGACTATTAGGTATGACCTGCCCAGGAGGGGCCGGGTTATACCTATGGCGGTTCATCAATACGAAGCCCATGAGGATGTTGAAGATGGAGGTTCATGAAGCAAGGGCCCAAGGGCGACTTAAGGCCCACAGGAGTAAACCGCCATATGTGTATGACATATATTGTAAGGCAAGTATATTTAGTCACCGAGTCGGACACGTTGTCTATGAGCCGGTCGGGACTCCATGAGCTGCTGGGCATCAACCTGTGTATATAAAGGGACGACCCAACGGCGGTTTAGGGAAAGAAACAAGAGATCGAAAGCTAGGTCAAGCGTATTCGCTCCCTAGTAATCGAGACATAGCAATACCACCTCAAACTGGATTAGGCCTTTACCTTCACTTCAAGGGGCCAAACCAGTATAAACTCTCTGTGTCCTTTGTCCCGTTCAACCCCTTTAAGCTAACCTAGTTGCGATGGCTCCACGACTAATTCCTCACACTAGGACATCTGTCGTGACAATTCCATGACAGCACCCCAAGGCAATATTCAAGGACAACCAAGAGCCTAAGCTTGGGGATTCCCCGGATGGCATCCCCTCTTTCGTCTTCGTTCATCAGTAAATTTACTTTGAGTTATATTTTTATTCACCACATGATATGTGTTTTGCTTGGAGCGTCATTTTGTTTTATTTTGTTTTGCTTGTTGTTTGAATAATATCCCAAGATCTTAAATTCTTAAAATTTATAGAGTCTTCACATAGTTGCACAATTATTCGACTACTCACTGATCTACACTTATATCTTTTGGAGTAGTTTATCATTTGCTCTAGTGCTTCAGTTTTATCTTTTAAGAGCACGATGATGGTTTTATTTTGAAGAAATAGATGAACTCTCATGCTTCACTTATATTATTTTGAGAGTCTTAAACAGCATGATAATTTTCTTTGGTTATGAATTTAGTCCTAATATGATAGGCATCCAAGAGGGATATAATAAAAACTTTCATATAAAGTGCATTGAATAATAAGAGAAGTTTGATTCCTTGTGATTGTTTTGAGATATGAAGATGGTGATATTAGAGTCATGTTGGTGAGTAGTTGTGAATTTGAGAGATACTTGTGTTAAAGTTTGTGATTCCTGTAGCATGCACGTATGGTGAACCGTTATGTGATGAAGTCGGAGCATAAATTATTTTTTGATTATCTTCCTTATGAGTGGCGGTCGGGGACGAGCGATGGTCTTTTCCTACCAATCTATCCCCCTAGGAGCATGCGTGTAGTACTTCATTTTGATAACTAATAGATTTTTGCAATAAGTATGTGAGTTCTTTATGACTAATGTTGAGTCCATGGATTATACGCACTCTCATCCTTCCACCATTGCTAGCCTCTCTAGTACCGCGCAACTTTCGCTGGTACCATACATCCACCATAACCTTCCTCAAAACAGCCACCATACCTACCTATTATGGCATTTCCATAGCCATTTTGAGATATATTGCCATGCAACTTTCCACCGTTCCGTTTATTATGACATGCTCCATCATCGTCATATTGCTTTGCATGATCATGTAGTTGACATCGTATTTGTGGCAAAGCCACCATTCATAATTCTTTCATACATGTCACTCTTAATTCATTGTACATCCCGGTACACCGCCGGAGGCATTCATATAGAGTCATATTTTGTTCTAAGTATCAGTTGTAATTCTTGAGTTGTAAGTAAATAAAAGTGTGATGATCTTCATTATTAGAGCATTGTCCCAGTGAGGAAAGGATGATGGAGACTATGATTCTCCCACAAGTCCGGATGAGACTCCAGATGAAAAGAAAAGAGGCCAAAAAAGAGAAGGCCCAAAAAAACAAAAAAATGAGAGAAAAGGAGAGAAGGGACAATGCTACTATCCTTTTACCACACGTGTGCTTCAAAGTAGCACCATGATCTTCATGATAGAGTGTTTCTTATGTTGTCACTTTCATATACTAGTGGGAATTTTTCATTATAGAATTTGGCGCATATTCCGATGATGGGCTTCCTCAAATTGCCCTAGCTCTTCGTGAGCAAGCGAGTTGGATGCACACGCACTTAGTTTCTTTTTGAGCTTTCATACACATATAGCTCTAGTGCATCCGTTGCATGGCAATCCCTACTCACTCACATTGATATCTATTGATGGGCATCTCCATAGCCCGTTGATACGCCTAGTTTATGTGAGACTATCTCCTTCTTTTTGTCTTCTCCACAACCACCATTCTATTCCACATATAGTGCTATGTCCATGGCTCACGCTCATGTATTGCGTGAAAGTTGAAAAAGTTTGAGAACATCTAAAGTATGAAACAATTGCTTGGCTTGTCATCGGGGTTGTGCATGATTTAAATATTTTGTGTGATGAAGATAGAGCATAGCCAGACTATATGATTTTGTAGGGATAGCTTTCTTTGGCCATGTTATTTTGAGAAGACATGATTGCTTTAATAGTATGATTGACATATTATTATTTTTATGTCAATATTAAAGTTTTGTTTTGAATCTTATGGATCTTAATATTCTTGCCATAATAGATTACATTGATAAATATGTTAGGTAGCATTCCACATCAAAAAAATTGTTTTTATCATTTACCTACTCAAGGACGAGCAGGAATTAAGCTTGGGGATGCTTGATACGTCTCCAACGTATCTATAATTTTTGATTGTTCCATGCTATTATATTATCCATCTTGGAAGTTTTATATGCATTTATATGCTATTTTATATGATTTTTGGGACTAACCTGTTAACCTAGAGCCTAGTGCCAGTTTCTGTTTTTCCTTGTTTTTGAGTTTTAAAGAAAAGGAATACCAAACGAAGTCCAATTGACCTGCCAATTTACGGAGATTTTTTATGGACCAGAAGAAGCCCCCGAAGCAAAAGAGTTGGGCTAGAAGAGTCCCGAGCCAACCACGAGGGTGGAGGGCGCGCCCCCTGCCTCGTGGCTGACTCGGAGACCCCCCCTGACTTGTTCCCGGCACCAAAAATTTCTATAAATAAAGAAACCCCTGAAAAGAAACCTAGATTGGGAGTTCCACCGCCGCAAGCCTCTGTAGCCACCAAAAACCAATCGGGACCCTGTTCCGGCACCCTGTCGGAGGGGTAATCATCACCGGTGGCCATCTTCATCATCTCGGCGCTCTCCATGACAAGGAGGGAGTAGTTCACCCTCGGGGCTGAGGGTATGTACCAGTAGCTATGTGTTTGATCTCTCTCTCTCTCTCTCCATCTTGTGTTCTTGATTTGGCACGATCTTGATGTACCGCGAGCTTTGATATTATAGTTGGATCTTATGTTGTTTCTCCCCTCTACTCTCTTGTAATGGATTGAGTTTTCCCTTTGAAGTTATCTTATCGTATTGAGTCTTTAAGGATTTGAGACAACTTGATGTATGTCTTGCATGTGCTTATCTGTGGTGACAATGGGATATTCACATGATTCACTTGATCTACGTTTTGGTGATCAACTTGTGGGTTATGTGACCTTGTGAACTTATGCATAGGGGTTGGCACATGTTTTCGTCTTGACTCTCCGGTAGAAACTTTGGGGCACTCTTTGAAGTTCTTTGTGTTGGTTTGAATAGATGAATCTGAGATTGTGTGATGCATATCGTATAATCATACCCACGGATACTTGAGGTGACATTAGGGTTTTAGTTGATGTGTGTCTTAAGGTGTTATTTTACTACGAACTCTAGGGTTGTTCGTGACACTTATAGGAATAGCCCAATGGATTGATCGGAAAAAATAACTTTGAGGTGGTTTCGTACCCTACAATAATCTCTTTGTTTGTTCTCCGCTATTAGTGACTTTGGAGTGACTCTTTGTTGCACGTTGAGGGATAGTTATGAGATCTAACTATGTTATTATTGTTGAGAGAACTTGCACTAGTGAAAGTATGAACCCTAGGCCTTGTTTCGAAGCATTGCAATACCGTTTGTGCTCACTTTTATCATTAGTTACCTTGCTGTTTTTACATTTTTCAGATTACAAAAACCTATATCTACCATCCATATTGCACTTGTATCACTATCTCTTCGCCGAACTAGTGCACCTATACAATTTACCATTGTATTGGGTGTGTTGGGGACACAAGAGAATCTTTGTTATTTGGTTGCAGGGTTGTTTGAGAGAGACCATCTTCATCCTACGCCTCCCATGGATTGATAAACCTTAGGTATCCACTTGAGGGAAATTTGCTACTGTCCTACAAACCTCTGCACTTGGAGGCCCAACAACGTCTACAAGAAGAAGATTGTGTAGTAGACATCAACTAGGTCCCAACGGTACTGGGCCCTGATGACGTCACGCTCCTGCGGGATGGTGAACTCCGCCAAGGGGTCTGGGATCCCCAGACTTTCGCGTTCCGCATCCTCCTTCGCCCATATGGGCCTCTTCCCCGTGTAACCACGGCTTCCGAGGTGGTGGCACCCCATGTTCCTCTCGTGGAGCCCCTTCATGTACTCTGACGTTTCTTTGACATCTTCGGCAACCCAAGTCTTCTTGAATATTTCGAACTGCTCTTCCATAATTGTCGGATTATCCTTTACAATCTTGGAGTAGGGTTCCTTTTTGGCGATGATCCAATGTTTCACCCTTACTTTCCAGGCGGACAACGCGCTGCTAAACTTTCCCATGGCGCGTTTGTTTATCTTTTTCATTGCTGGGTCTTTATCTGGATCAGTATATTTGATTTCATCCCGGCCTGGGAACAAGAATACCTGGTGCAGCTTAGTTAGGAGGGAGTGCTCCATATCTGGTATCTTCTTTAGTTTCTCATTGTTGATGGTGGCGGTGCTTGTAGGATGCAACCTATTTAATTGTCGTAGCACGCACGCGCTTCCACAGGCTCTTTTGGCTCAAAATTGCCGGACTCCACCTCCGTGACCACCAGTCTAGTAGTGATGAGCTGGTTTGGGTGTCGTTGCCTCTTTGGTTTCGGTTCTATACCGGCTTTGCCAGTCTCGGTGCCGGTATCAGCGCCGGTCTCGGCGCCGATCTTGATGTCGGTCTCAGTCTGGGATGTGACAGGTGGGCCCTACAACAACCGTTGCTCATCGAGAAGGTTCAAATAGGCATCTGCCGCCGCGTAGACGTTGCAATCACCAAAACCATGTCCTTCATTGTTGCTAGTCATGTTTCCTATGATTAAATCTAGTAAATTCATTCTAGGCCTAACAAAATGAATAATGACATAAATAAGGCTAGTGTTTTGCAGGAATGTTGATTCATTCCCATTGCGGCAAATCCCGAGCACTCGATATGTCCTAGTTTGTAGCACAAGTCATGCCGAAATTCACAAAAAAAATTGGCATGACCTTTGCTACAAACTGGACAAATAGAGCACCTGAAATTTGCCGGAACGGAAATGAATCAACATTCCGGCAAAACATAGGCCGCTCAGAATCATTCCCTACAAACAACAAAAGGCCACTTGGGCACAATCGAACCACTTTAATGTTTCATATAACATGAGCAAACACTATTGAGGAATTTGCATATAACATGACCACTTCAATGAAAAGATATAATCAACAATAATGGAATATGCAAATGAACATCAATGACATATATCATATAGCATCAATCTTGTTTTTCGTTTACATAGCAACAATTACTTTAACCAAGTTTTTGAAAAGAAAAACAATTCTGTTTTTGTTTATAGCTAAATGCCATAGCTACTGTTTTTTATTTATAGCTAAATACTTTTTTTGTCTAAACCTAAAAGTCTAGGAAGGGACCATCTTTAAAATAAAACTTGCATATAAATTCTTTTCCTTGAAAAATAGTGGTCTTTTAAAACCAAAATCCTTTGCAAAATGACCTCACTAAACACTTCTCTGCCTAGGATAGAACCCAAATTCTGTTCTAGCTATTCCTCTCTCACACACACACACACACACATTATTTTATTTTCATCCAATTTGTTTTAGAGAAAATATTCCAACGATACTTGACCTTATTAGAAATTGCAAAGGAACTCCATTTTCTCTAACCCTTATGACCTCACCAAAATTTCCTCAGCAAGACCTTAGTACCTACACCCAATTTCTTCAAAAATATTCAGGTCCATAGTCTAAATAATTCAAATTTCATTTGAATGAAATTTGGACCAGATTCAGCTCCATAGTCCAAATAATTTTTTATAGATAAATGCTACTTTTTTTGTTTATAGCCTCTATTAATTTAAAGCTAAATGCTACTGTTATTTATATACCCTCTGTTAATTTAAAGCTAAATGGGATTACTATTTAAGCATTTTCATTAAAAATTGCCCTAGCTAATTTCCTAAAAAATTGCTAATCTTTTTTCCTAAATGCTAAAAAATGCCTACTGCCCTTAACAAATCTAGGGCTCATATGAACACTTGGGGTTCATATGAACATCATCACAGCAGCAACATATGAATTACCCTAGCAGAGAGAGAGAGAGGCATGGGAGAGGAGAGGGAGAGCCTTACGGTCTACGGCGAGGGCGGACTCGGGCTCGGGTGGTGGCGGTCCTGGGCAGGCTCGGGCGGCGGCGGTGAGGTCGAGGGAAGCCTCGGGCGGCGGCGGTGAGGTCGAGGGCGGCCTCGGGCGGCGGCGATGAGGTCGAGGGCGTGCTCTATCGGGTAGGGCGATCAACGGCGGTGACAGAGGAGTTGGGGGAGAGGGGGAGAGGGGGAAAGGACTTAGCAAAATTTTGAGCCCGCGCGGGGTTAAGTCAAACTAGCAGTAGCGCTGGTAGGCAAAAAGTGTTATAGCTAAGTTAGCTATAGCGCTTTCTACCAAAACGCGCTACTGCTATAGGAAGTAGTTATTTATTTTCCTTTTTCTTTCCCTTTTATCCAAGGAACGTGGCTATAGCGCGGGCTTATGAAACACGCTACTGCTAGAGTAACTATAGTGCTTTGTGGCAACAAGCGCTACTGCTATGCCTTTCTCCTTTATTTTTCTTTTTCTTTTTTTATCTTTACATTTTCTTTTTTCATTTCTCCTTTTTCTACTTCTTTCATTTTCATTTAATTTTCTATTTCTTTTCCATTTTATTTTCTTTTTTTAGCAGTAGCGCTCTATACTGGAAACGCGCTACTACAAGGCACTTAGCGGTAGCGTGCTTTTTGCAGCATCACTACTACTATTCCTAGCCTACCGGCAACAGTGTGGGATTTATAGTAGTATCGTTTTTTTCCTGTAGACATGCTACTGCTATAACCATATTTGTAGCGTGCTTTATGGACACGCGCTACTACTAAGTAGCAGTAGCGCTCTGTTCTAGCCAGCGCTACTGCTATACCTCTGTGTATAAGGTTTTCCCTAGTAGTGTATAAGTATTGTTCGAAGTCAAAGTTTCTCTACTTTGACCAAGCTTATAGGAAAAATATCAACATTCACAATGCCAAATCAATATCGCTAGTTTAATTATGAAATGTAGTTTCATATTATATATATTTGGTATTGTAGATGTTTATTTTTTAATATAAATTTGGTCAAACTTTAGTTTGACTTGACACAAATCTAATAAGCAGAGTAAAGGGACTGGAGGGAGTACTAAGGAAAAAAACATACCCTGGTGGCGAGACATGCTCGGCAGAAGCCAAGGTCATCCCCTTGGTCCGGAACTTGTTCTCTTTGTCCGAGGGCTTGAAGAGGACCTTCAACATCCCATCGAGGTCCTTTCCTCGAAAGAATATGCGGATCACCGAAGCCTCGCTCCCCGGCGCATATCGCCACATTGGCACAGCTTGGGCTTGGAGAGGTTGGATCCAGCGATGGAGCATCACGTGGACCACATCCACCAGGGTGACGCCCCCATTGATGATGGCCTTCACTTGGTGCTGGAGTTCTGCCACCTCCATCTGGTTCCCCGGTCGAGGTTTTTGGTAGTCCAAGAATGGATCCCCTTCAAGGGCGCAACCGAGAAGGCAGGGGGGCCCTCCTGATCTCCCGATGATACATCACCCATATATAATCACTACTCCTTCCACTTTTTTATCGTATCGATAAACTTGCCCTTCAGCCAGTGGATGTTGTTAAGCTTACTAATCATGGTTCCCCCGCACTCCGTGAGATCGGAGCCGTTGTTGTGCGGTTTGGCGTAGAACTGCTTTAGACAGAGCCCAAAGTGGGGATCTATGTTGAGGAAGGCCTAACAGAATGTGATGTAGGTGGGGATATGGAGGATTGAGTTCGGGGCAAGGTGGTGGAAATAGAGCCCGTAGAAGAATAATACGCCCCGGAGAAATGGATAGAGGGGAATCCCAAACCTCGGATGAGGTGGGACATGAACATGACCCGCTCGCCCTCCCGGGAAGTTGGGATCCGGGAGGCTAAGCATATCTCATCCCCAGCAAGGGGGCACGGCTTTTGCCCACCCCGTGGGGCGGGAAATAGTAATCTGCTTGCAGCTCGGTGATGACACCTATGGTGATGCAGGAATGCATCCACCGCCCTCTCTCGCTTGTGGTCATCTCCTCGGCCATCTATGTGGCGGTGCTCTTCCCCTTGCCGGCCATCTTCTTGAAGGATGGAAGGAGTGGTTTGAGGGTGAGATGCAGCGCATGGCTCTGGGTGTTGGAGCTCGAGAAGTGTTGGGCGCTGGTGAAGGCAGGAAGCATGAGGTGAATTAGATTCATGCCTCCCTTTTTATAGCCCAGTAACAATACCGAGGAACACCACACCGCATAGTGAATCCGCCTGTTCCCAATGAGATGTACATTATATGCATGTGTGTTTCAAGGGATTTCATTGATGGTGTTGTTGAAAATCCGGAGCACGATCCCTTTATCGATGGGACGTGCAAGTAGAAACGGCCTCGAGCTACGGTAAATTCAGCTTCATGGCTATTGATGTGACCTCTCGGTTCCACAGTAAGTGGTGGTGGTTCAGTTTTCGGGAAAAAGCTGTCAAAATATGACCAATTGGCCCACTACTCCCACATGACAATCCTTCGCTGTTAAGTTAAGGGGGTCTTCAGATCCAATAAAAATACACTATTATCAAAAGGGGCCTTGTTAAAAGACGCCACAATTACCTAGAGTATATCTTTTCTCGGGTTTACACATGGCTACAGTAAAAGAGAAGGCCGAAATAAAAGGTTAATAAATAGTTCGGGTCCCAAGGAGTACTTGGATATGGAACCAATTTGGAAGATCGAACTTGTCTACAAAGCCGAAGACCATAAGAAGAAGATGTCCCGAGGAGTGATTCAGGGTCCTAGGATTGAAGACTAGTTCAGGGGCTATTGACGGTGCCCTGGACTAGCGGGTACTCACCGTGGCGGCCTATCATTCATGGATCGAGCCAAGGACCACCGACAACCGAAAAATGGGCCGCATAAGCTATGTCCCTCGGCGTACTCAAGATGGAATCCTCCGAAGACTTAGCGTATACTTCAAAATATTCGGCATGTTTATCGCTAAATGCAACCGACCATGTGTAACCCTAGGTATCCCTCGGTCCCTATATAAGCCGAGGGTTTTAGTTTGTAGAGACATGCTAGATTCATTCATACGATCTCGAGGTAGATCATCCTATACTTTGCATCCCATCCACAATCAATACAATACAAGCAGCATGTAGGGTTTTACCTCTTCGAGAGGGCACGAACCTGGGTAAACGTTGTCTCTCTCTACTTCATGTTACCATCAAGCCAAGATCACCAGCTCGGGACCCCCTACCCTAGATCCGCCGAATTTAGCTCCAAACCCACCTCCGCTAACTTTCGGAAATCTTAAAAAAAGTTGGCGCGGGTCACCAAAATATTGTTGTGGCAGGCAAATGGTTTTCCCACCACTAGTGCATCACAAACCAGTGGCAGGCAGCGGCCTGCGACCGCCACTACTACTTTTATCACACGCCTAAAAATTTGATACCCGTGGCGGATTCCCGCCGACATCCGCCACCAATTTGAGCCCAACTATAAGCCTTATTCAAGGAGTGGGTGTGTGATGCGGAGCATCCTTCGGTCATCCCCATGGATCTACCATCATCTCACCAAGCACCAAGAGGACCCATGACAAGAGCACGAGCTAGAGCTCTCGAGACAGAGGTGACTTCTCTCCTTAGTGATATCTCATATGATCCTCACGAGACATGGCTACTACCTAAGTCCGGAATGTTGTGCATGATTAGGTACCAAGAGGACCCTCCTGAGGATGCACATGAAGATGGTCAAGCCACCAAGTCCACGGAAGAAGAGAACCAACGGAAGAAGGCAAGGACAGCTTCCAGGCACCGGACATTCGGCCATGGCCCCGGACATCCGGCCCCTGGAGATCTACCCCTCAGCCACGGGTCTGCAGCAGAAGCTACAGGGCCCGGACATCCGGCGTCCAGCCCATACATTCGGCCCTCCGCACGGGAAATCCGGCCACCAGCCCGGACATTCGGACACGCCGTCCAGGGAGCATAGAAGGCTGCCCCGACATCCCGGACATCCGACCATCACCCCGGACATCCGGCTCCTCCCGAAGCCCCGGACATCCGGCCCCTCCGCCCGGACATCCGGCCCCGTCCATCCAGAGAGCAGCAAGGCCAACTCCACCATCCCAGACATCCGGCCCGACAGCCCGGAGATCCGGCCCCTCGCGAGCGCCCGGCCATACGGCCCGACGCCTGGACATCTGGCCCCCTCCTGCCTGCATGCAGCACATCTGGGCCAAAGCCCATGTATCCCTTCGTCCCTTAGACTATATATACTCCATCTCCACCTACGTTTTAGGGTTAGCATTGGTTTAGCTCATTTGAGATAGAGCACAGCTCATCCGTACGGATCTACTCCTCGTGAGGGACCGCACCTCTTTGGAGAAGATCCACCCGGATTCAACACCTCCATCCGGAGAAGACAATCAAGACCTCCTCACGGAGAAGAACAGTTACCCTTGTATCATCCCTTATTGACTTTGGGTCTCGTGTTACTTTGTGCCTCGATGATCTAGCACTTGTGTGATCATATTCGTGTCGGTTGAGTGTTTTCTCTTGTGTTCCCTCGTGATTTCCCCTGTTTCCTCCCGCGCGTTCTTCGTGTTCCTCGTAGGGATCCTCTCAAAATGTGAAAGATCGGCCCCTGGGGTTCCGCTCTACATCATCTTGGTATCATGAGCCACATTGATCACGTTTTTGGAGCCCCTACCCCGCGTTTTCTAGCTTGATTTTGTTGTTTTCGTCCTAAATCCGAAAATCCCAAAAATAGCCCCAATTTTTTTTTGTGATTTGTTGGTGTGATGAAGTTTTGTTGGATTTGATCCACGGATCTGCTTTGCATCGAGTGGATCTAGCTTTTCCCCATCTTTTCCACAATTTCCGTCCACAAAATCGTCCGAATTTTGTCCCGGAGTTGCCCTTTTTCCCGTGGAGTTCATCTCGTTCGGCCACGATCCAGGCGCCCAGACATCCGCCCGAGTCCGCGGACATACGGTGTCCCGGACACCTGGCCCCTAGCAGTAGCAACTCCATCCCGCGCGCCCTTTTCCGCCTAGTTTTGCCAAATTTAGCCGGGTGCCCACGCATACTTCTGCATACCACCACCGCTTTCCGCAAGCACCACCACCACTCACCACTACCTCCTATGACGATTTTGACTCGTTTTGGTCTTTGAGATTTTTGGTTGTGGTTCCCGTGTCCTATTGTGTTTCAGCTATATAGGTACGGTTCGACGTCAACATCACCACGGCTCATCTTCACAAAGGACTCATCATCGCCAAGGACGGTAACCTCGACGATATCTTTGTCATACCTTGCAATTGCATTGATAACCACATAGCCTTACTTTTGCGTTGCTTACCCATCGAGACTAGCCATTGAGTATTGCCGGCAACGTGACTTGTGCACATTAGTGATCATACTCCATAGCATACATACCATACCATAGTGGTGCATATCTTGGCATCATATTTTGTGTCACAAAGTTGTCATCGCATACACAATTGCTATCTTGGTTCATGAAGTTTTGCATGAGAAAAGAGCTCAAAAGTAAAAGAGCCAACCAAGCTTTTAAGCAAAGAGGGAAAGATAAGCAAAGAATCTTATAAGCAAGAACCATAGCATCATACTACATTAAGATTGTCATATCCGATCATCTTGGATCATATCACCGAAATACTATACATATAGCATACTTGGGATAGACGTCGTTGCATTTTTGCCTAGTAGGTTGTGCACAAGTTCGTATCCGCCTATTGTGCAATCGTGCTAGCGTCTCTCTTGTATTGTGCAACAAGAGCATTTTCGTGGATTCCACATTTTGGCTCATTTTTGGTTTGCACAATCCCACTTATCTATTTGCGTCTGTGTTTCCGTGTACATCTACTTTCTTGGTCTACTTGTTGCATTTGCAAATTTGTGAATCTTTTCCAACATTATTGACGCTCACTTACAATTGCATCAAATTTTGTGCCACCATCCTAACCAAGCTCCACCATAAGCTTTTACTTGTGTAGGTGTGAGAACCGACAAGAATTGGTACCAATAGTGCTATTTCATTGTCCGCATTTGAGTGAACTTGATTCATCGTCAACATCGGTCAGGTACATTTGGTATAAGTTCTTCTTCTTCTCCTACTCACATTTTTGCTTGGAATGATGGATAGGCCAAGTACTTCTACCAACCCACTCTTCATCGAGCAAGACGACGGCATGTCATCATTCGTCACCAAGAGCCACCTCTTTGGTGCACAACGAGCGTTGCATCAAGAGCAACAAGCAATGACCGACCGCATCGACAATCTCACCACCGACTTGCGACTCTCCGAGCAACGTACAAAGGACTACTTCGACAACAAGCTCGACACTCATAAACAAGAGAACGATGCAAGAATGGACGAGATCCGCGCCTTGTTGGTGAACTGCCCTCCTTCAACTTATTCATACTCAAGACGGAGCCGCTCAAGTCGACACTCCGACGACACCTTCTCCGGCTCAAGTACACCGACATTGAACACTCTTCGACGAGCCGCGCGTCAAGACCGTCATGCATCTCGCAATCCTCTACACGACAAGCATTCGCAAGAGCAAGTCGATGAGAAAGTACTTCGTCCTCAACCACACCAAGTTGCTTTTGCACAAGCTCAAGAACGACAACGACAACGTCGCCAAGAGGAAGAACGAGCGCGTCTACATCAAGAGGAACAAGACGCCGAGGCTCAATGTCTTCAACAACAACAACAACAACGTGAAGCACAAGCTCTTGAGGCGCAACGTGCCCTTCAAGAATCAACTCGAGACATCGCCAACCGCAATCACGATCGGCGCAATCAAGAGGAAGCACTTTGGGAAGAAATCCAAGAGCGGAACTACCAACCGCGAGTGCAACGTTAAGTTCCTCAAGCTCCTCCACAAGCTCGACAAGTTCCACCTCAACCTCAAGTTCAACAAGAGCAAGATGATCATGGACTTCCTCCACGCGAAGAGCAACATGAGGTTGATTATCCTCCACGTCAAGGGCGTCATCATCACCATCGACCACAACACAATGAAGAGCAACACTATGGCAAGCTAAAGTTTACCATGCCCAAGTTCATTGGAAGCAATGATCCCAAAGAATACCTCTCATGGGCATTGAAGGTCGACAAAATCTTTCGTTTGCACAACTATGAGGAAGAGAAGAAGATCGATATGGCATCACTTGAGTTCCAAGACTATGTGCCCATATGGTGGGAACAAGTCCTTGAGCGCCGAGAAGCAAGAGGTGAACCACCAATCACCACTTGGGCTCAAATGAAGGATGTCATGCGAGCACGTTTTGTGCCCACCTACTACAACCGCGATCTCTTCAAGAAGATCCAACTCCTCAAGCAAGGAACAAAGAGTGTTGAATAATACTACAAGGAAATGAAGATAGCCATGATTCGAGCCAATGTCACGGAAGATGATGAGCAAACTATGGCACGTTTCTTGAATGGACACAATCATCCCATCAAGAAGATTGCAGACTTCCAACCCTACTCCAACCTCATTGAGCTCGTGCATCAAGCTACCAAAGCCGAACATCAAGTGCAAGATGACTTCAAGTACGCCAAGTACTCATCCAAGACCTACGGCTTCTCCAACACCCAAGCTTCAACGACTCCTCCAACTTCTACCTCAACCAAGCCATCTACAAGCAACGACGACAAGTCAAGTTACAAGAAAACTTCGACAAGCTCAAGTCGTCTTCCTCCTACTACAAGCACCTTCAAGCTGCGCTCTTCATCATCTACTCCGACCGATGAGACCGTCAAGACAAGCTCCTTCAAGTGTTTCACTTGTGGCGGACGAGGCCACAAGTCCTTCCAATGCACAAACAAGCGCGCCATGATCCTCAACAATGATGGAACCTATGACTCCATGAGTGAAGAGGAGATGGAAGCCCTTGAGCAAGTGTCCATGCACCGGCGCATGAACGAATATGAAGATGATCAAGTCTTTTGTGATGAGGATTCGAGCCCCGCTCTCGTTGTCTCCAAAGTCTTGACTCTTCAACATCAACAAGAAGAGGACCAAAGATGCCACATCCTCCACACAAAGGTCGGCATCAATGGAAGATCCGTCAAGGTTATCATCGATGGAGGTAGTTGTCACAACTTGGCAAGTGAAGAACTATGCTCCAAGCTACAATTTGTCAAGATGAAGCACCCGCACCCATACAAAGTCCAATGGCTAAGCGATTCCGGCACTATACGAGTTGAGCATAAGGTCCAAGTCTCCTTCAAAATTGGTGCATATGAGGACACTTTGGAGTGTGATGTCGTCCCGATGTCCGTTTGCCACCTCCTTCTTGGTCGACCATGGCAATTCAACAGTGGCGTCATTCACAATGGGCGTACCAATCACTATAGCTTCAAGATGAAAGGGAAGGAATATGTGCTACGACCTATGTCTCCTAGTCAAGTGATAGCCGACAAGCAAGCCATGAAGGAAATATGCCATAGAGGTAATTGTAAAGTTATTATTTATTTCCTTATTTCATGATAAATGTTTATTATTCATGCTAGAATTGTATTAACCGGAAACATAATACATGTGTGAATACATAGACAAACATAGTGTCACTAGTATGCCTCTACTTGACTAGCTCGTTTATCAGAGATGGTTATGTTTCCTAGCCATAGACAAAAGAGTTGTCATTTGATTAACGGGGTCACATCATTAGGAGAATGATGTGATTGACTTGACCCATTCCGTTAGCCTAGCACTTGATCGTTTAGTATTCTGCTATTGCTTCCTTCATGACTTATACATGTTCCTGTAACTATGAGAATTGTGTAACTCCCGTTTACCGGAGGAACACTTTGGGTACTACCAAACGTCACAACATAACTGGGTGATTATAAAGGAGTACTACAGGTGTCTCCAAAGGTACATGTTGAGTTAGCATAATTTAAGATTAGGTTTTGTCACTCCGATTGTCGGAGAGGTATCTCTGGGCCCTCTCGGTAATGCTCATCACCTAAGCCTTGCAAGCATGTAACTAATGAGTTAGTTATGAGATGAAGTATTACAGAACGAGTAAAGAGACTTGTCGGTAACGAGATTGAACTAGGTATTGGATACCGACGATCGAATCTCGGACAAGTAACATACCGATGACAAAGGGAACAACGTATGTTGTTATGTGGTTTGACCGATAAAGATCTTCGTAGAATATGTAGGAACCAATATGGGCATCCAGGTCCCGCTATTGGTTATTGACCAGAGATGTGTCTCAGTCATGTCTACATCGTTCTCGAACCGTAGGGTCCGCACGCTTAAGGTTTCGATGACAGTTATATTATGAGTTTATGTATTTTGATGTACCGAAGGTTGTTCGGAGTCCCGGATATGATTACGGACATGACGAGGAGTCTCGAAATGGTCGAGACATAAAGATTGATATATTGGACGGATATATTTGGACACCGGAAAGGTTCCGGAGAAGTTTGGAGCCCCGGGAGGTTACCGGAACCCCCCGGGAGGTATATGGGCCTTATTGGGCCCATGTAGGAGGAAGAAAGAAGGAGCAAGGGAAGGGGGCGCGCCCCCCCAAGCCCAATCCGAATTGGGGAGGGGGGCCGGCCCCCCCTTTCCTTTCTCCTTCCCCCTCTTCCTATTACTACTACTAGTACTACTTCCTAATACTAGTACTCTTTCCTTCCCCCTCCAAATAAGATAAGGAAAAGAGAGGGAAACCTACTTGGAGTAGGTTTCCCCCTCCTCATGGCGCGCCCCCCCTAGGGCCGACCACCTCCTCCCTCCCTCCTTTATATACGGGGGTAGGGGGGCACCCTAGAACACACAAGTTGATCATTGATCGTTCCTTAGCCGTGTGCGGTGCCCCCCTCCACGATATTACACCTCGGTCATATTGTAGCGGTGCTTAGGCGAAGCCCTGCAACAAGAGAACATCAAGATTGTCACCACGCCGTCGTGCTAACGGAACTCCTCCTCGGCGCCTCTGCTGGATCGGAGATCGAGGGTGCGTCATCGAGCTGTACGCGTGTCAAGAACTCGGAGGTGCCGGAGTAACGGTACTTAGATCGGTTGAACCGGAGGACGTACGACTACTTCCTCTATGTTGCGTCAACGCTTCCGCTTCGGTCTACGAGGGTACGTAGATAACACTCTCCCCTCGTTGCTATATCATCACCATGATCTTGCGTGTGCGTAGGAAAAATTTTGAAATTACTACGTTCCCCAACAGTGGCATCCGAGCCTAGGTTTTATGCGTTGATGTTATATGCACGAGTAGAACACAAGTGAGTTGTGGACGATATAAGTCATACTGCCTACCAGCATGTCATACTTTGGTTCAGCGGTATTGTGAGATGAAGCGGCCCGGACCGACATTACGCGTACGCTTACGCGAGACTGGTTTCACCGTTACGAGCACTCGTGCTTAAAGGTGGCTGGCGGGTGTCTGTCTCTCTCACTTTAGTTGAACCGAGTGTGGCTACGCCCGGTCCTTGTGAAGGTTAAAACGGGGTCTATTTGACAAACTATCGTTGTGGTTTTGATGCGTAGGTGAGATTGGTTCTTGCTTAAGCCCGTAGCAGCCACGTAAAATTTGCAACAACAAAGTAGAGGACGTCTAACTTGTTTTTGCAGGGCATGTTGTGATGTGATATGGCCAAGACATGATGCTATATTTTATTGTATGAGATGATCATGTTTTGTAACCGAAGTTATCGGCAACTGGCAGGAGCCATATGGTTGTCGCTTTATTGTATGCAATGCAATCGCGATGTAATGCTTTACTTTATCACTAAACGGTAGCGATAGTCGTGGAAGCATAAGATTGGCGAGACAACAACGATTCTACGATGGAGATCAAGGTGTCACGCCGGTGACGATAGTGATCATGACGGTGCTTCGGAGATGGAGATCACAGGCACAAGATGATGATGGCCATATCATATCACTTATATTGATTGCATGTGATGTTTATCCTTTATGCATCTTATCTTGCTTTGATTGACGGTAGCATTTTAAGATGATCTCTCACTAATTATCAAGAAGTGTTCTCCCTGAGTATGCACCGCTGCGAAAGTTCTTCGTGCTGAGACACCACGTGATGATCGGGTGTGATAGGCTCTACGTTCAAATACAACGGGTGCAAAACAGTTGCACACGCGGAATACTCAGGTTATACTTGACGAGCCTAGCATATACAGATATGGCCTCAGAACACGGAGACCGAAAGGTCGAGCGTGAATCATATAGTAGATATGATCAACATAATGATGTTCACCGATGAAACTACTCCATCTCACGTGATGATCGGACATGGTTTAGTTGATTTGGATCACGTGATCACTTAGAGGATTAGAGGGATGTCTATCTAAGTAGGAGTTCTTAAGTAATATGATTAAACTGAACCTAAATTTATCATGAACTTAGTCCTGGTAGTATTTTGCAAATCATGTTGTAGATCAATAGCTCGCGTTGTTGCTTCCCTGTGTTTTATTTTGATATGTTCCTAGAGAAAATTATGTTGAAAGATGTTAGTAGCAAAGATGCGGATTGGATCTGTAATCTGAGGTTTATCCTCATTGCTGCATAGAAGAATTATGTCCTTGATGCACCGCTAGGTGACGGACCTATTGCAGGAGCAGATGCAGACGTTATGAACGTTTGGCTAGCTCAATATGATGACTACTTGATAGTTTAAGTGCACCATGCTTAACGGCTTAGAATCGGGACTTCAAAGACGTTTTGAACGTCATGGACCATATGAGATGTTCCAGGAGTTGAAGTTAATATTTCAAGCAAATACCCGAGTTGAGAGATATGAAATCTCCAACAAGTTCTATAGCTAAAAGATGGAGGAGAATCGCTCAACTAGTGAGCATGTGCTCAGATTGTCTGGGTACTACAATCGCTTGAATCAAGTGGGAGTTAATCTTCCAGATAAGATAGTGATTGACAGAATTCTCTAGTCACCATCACCAAGTTAGTAGAACTTCGTGATGAACTATGATATGCAAGGGATAACAAAAACGATTCCCAAGCTCTTCGTAATGCGGAAATTGACGAAGGTAGAAATCAAGGAAAACATCAAGTGTTGATGGTTGACAAGATCACTAGTTTCAAGAAAAGGGCAAAGGGAAGAAGGGGAACTTCAAGAAGAACGGCAAGCAAGTTGCTTCTCAAGTGAAGAAGCCCAAGTCTGATCCTAAGCCTGAGACTAAATGCTTTTACTGCAAAGGGACTGGTCACTGGAAGCGGAACTACCCCAAGTGATTGGCGGATAAGAAGGATGGCAAAGTGAACATAAGTATATTTGATATACATGTTATTGATGTGTACTTTACTAGTGTTTATAGCAACCCCTCAGTATTTGATACTAGTTCAGTTGCTAAGATTAGTAACTCGAAATGGGAGTTGCAGAATAAACAGAGACTAGTTAAGGGTGAAGTGACGATGTGTGTTGGAAGTGGTTCCAAGATTGATATGATCATCATCGCACACTCCCTATACTTTCGGGATTAGTGTTGAACCTGAATAAGTGTTATTTGGTGTTTGCGTTGAGCATGAATATGATTTGATCATGTTTATTGTAATACAGTTATTCATTTAAGTAAGAGAATAAATTGTTGTTCTGTTTACATGAATGAAACCTTATATGGTTGCACACCCAATGAAAATAGTTCGTTGGATCTCGATCATAGTGATACACATAATCATAATATTGAAACCAAAAGATGCAAAGTTAATAATGATAAGTGCAACTTGTTTGTAGCACTGCCGTTTAGGTCATATTGGTGTAAAGCGCATGAAGAAACTCCATACTGATGGGCTTTTGGAATCACTTGATTATGAATCAGTTGATGCTTGCGAACCATGCCTCATGGACAAGATGACTAAGACTCTGTTCTTCAGAACAATGAAGCGAGCAATAGATTTGTTGGAAATCATACATACTGATGTATGTGGTCCGATGAATATTAAGGCTCGCGACAGGTATCATTATTTTCTGATCTTCACAGATGATTTGAGCAGATATGAGTATATCTACTTGATGAAACATAAGTCTGAAACATTTGAAAGGTTCAACGAATTTCAGAGTGAAGTGAAAAATCATCGTAACAAGAAAATAAAGTTTCTACGATCTGATCGTAGAGAAGAGTATTTGAGTTACGAGTTTGGCCTTCAGTTAAAAACAATGTGAAATAGTTTCACTACTCATGCCACCTAGAACACCACAATGTTATGGTGTGTCCGAACATCGTAATCGTACTTTATTGGATATGGTGCGATCTATGATGTTTCTTGCTGATTTACCATTGTCGTTTTGGGGTTATGCATTAGAGACAGCTGCATTCACGTTTAAAATAGGGCATCATCTAAATCCGTTGAGACGACACCGCATGAACTATGGTTTAGCAGTAAACCTAAGTTGTTGTTTCTTAAAGTTTGGAGTTGCGATGCTTATATGAAAAAGGGTTTTTCAACTTGATAAGCTCGAACCCAAATCGGAGAAGTGCGTCTTCATAGAATACCCAAAGGAAATTGTTGGGTACACCTTCTATCACAGATCCGAAGGCAAATTTGTTGCTGATAATAGATCCTTTCTAGAGAAGGAGTTTTTCTCGAAAGAAGTGAGTGGGAGGAAAGTAGAGCTTGATAAGGTAATTTGTACCTTCTCCCGAATTGAAAATAGTTCATCACTGAAATCAGTTCCAGTGATTCCTACACCAATTAGTGAGGAAGCTAATGATGATGATCATGAAACTTCAGATCAAGTTACTACAGAACCTCGTAGGTCTTCCAAAGTACGGTCCGCACCAGTGTGGTACGGTAATCCTGTTCTAAAAGTCATGTTACTAGACCATGATAAACCTACGAACTATGAGGAAGCGATGATGAGCCCAGATTCCGCGAAATGGCTTAAGGCCATAAAATCTGAGATATGATCCATGTATGAAAACAAAGTATGGACTTTGATTGACTTGCTCGATGATCAGCAAGCCATGTTAAATAAATGGATCTTCAAGAGGAAGACGGACACTGATAGTAGTGTTACTATCCACTAAGCTCGACTTGTTGCAAAAGGTTTTTCAACAAGTTCAAGGGGTTGAATACGATGAGATTTTCTCACTCGTATCGATGCTTAAGTCTGTCTGAATCATGTTAGCAATTGCCACATTTTATGAAATCTGGCAAATGGATGTCAAAACTGCATTCCTTCATGGATTTACTAAAGAAGAGTTGTATATGATACAACCAAAAGGTTTTGTCAATCCTAAAGGTGCTAACAAAATGTGCAAGCTCCAGCGATCCATCTATGGACTGGTGCAAGCATCTCAGAGTTGGAATATACGCTTTGATAAATTGATCAAAGCATATAGTTTTATATGGACTTACGATGAAGTCTGTATTTACAATAAAGTGAGTGGGAGCACTACAGCCTTTCTGATTAGTATATGTGAGTGACATATTGTTGATCAGAAATGATGTAGAATTTTTCTGCAAAGCATAAAGGAGTATTTTAAAGGAGTTCTTTAAAAAGAAAAGACCTCAGTAAAAGCTACTTACATATTGAGCATCAAGATCTATTGAGATAGATCAAGACGCTTGATAAGATTTTCAATGAGTACATACCTTGGCAAGATTTTGAAATAGTTCAAAATGGAACAGTCAAAGAAAGAGTTCTTGCCTGTGTTGCAAAGGTATTGAGTAAGACTCAAATCCCGACCACAGCAGAAAATAGAAAGAGAATGAAAAGTCATTCCCTATGCCTCAGTCATAGGTTCTATAAAGTATGCTATGTACCAGACCTATTGTATACCTTGCTCTGAATTTGGCAAGGGAGTACAATAGTGATCTAGGAGTAGATCACTGGACATTGGTCAAGAATATCCTTAGTAAGGACTAAGGAGATGTTTCTCGATTATGGAGGTGATAAAAGAGTTTATTGTAAAAGTTACATCAGTGCAAACTTTTACACTGATCCAGATGACTCTAAGTCTCAACCTGAATACATATTAAAAGTGGGAGCAATTAGCTAGAGTAGCTCCGTGCAGAGCATTGTGGACATAAAATATTTGCAAAATACATACGGCTCTGAAGGTGACAGACCCGTTGACTAAGCTTCTCTCACGAGCAAAACATGATCACACCTTAGTACTCTTTGGGTGATAATCACATAGCGATGTGAACTAGATTATTGACTCTAGTAAACCCTTTGGGTGTTGGTCACATGATGATGTGAACTATGGGTGTTAATCATATACAGATATGAATATTGGTGTTAAATCACATGGTGATGTGAACTAGATTATTAACTCTAGTGCAAGTGGGAGACTGAAGGAAATATGCCCTAGAGGTAATAATAAAGTTATTATTTATTTCCTTATTTCATGATAAATGTTTATTATTCATGCTAGAATTGTATTAACCGGAAACATAATACATGTGTGAATACATAGACAAACATAGTGTCACTAGTATGCCTCTACTTGACTAGCTCGTTTATCAGAGATGGTTATGTTTCCTAGCCATAGACAAAAGAGTTGTCATTTGATTAACGGGGTCACATCATTAGGAGAATGATGTGATTGACTTGACCCATTCCGTTAGCCTAGCACTTGATCGTTTAGTATTCTGCTATTGCTTCCTTCATGACTTATACATGTTCCTGTAACTATGAGAATTGTGTAACTCCCGTTTACCGGAGGAACACTTTGGGTACTACCAAACGTCACAACGTAACTGGGTGATTATAAAGGAGTACTACAGGTGTCTCCAAAGGTACATGTTGAGTTAGCATAATTTAAGATTAGGTTTTGTCACTCCGATTGTTGGAGAGGTATCTCTGGGCCCTCTCGGTAATGCTCATCACCTAAGCCTTGCAAGCATGTAACTAATGAGTTAGTTATGAGATGAAGTATTACAGAACAAGTAAAGAGACTTGTCGGTAACGAGATTGAACTAGGTATTGGATACCGACGATCGAATCTCGGACAAGTAACATACCGATGACAAAGGGAACAACGTATGTTGTTATGCGGTTTGACCGATAAAGATCTTCGTAGAATATGTAGGAACCAATATGGGCATCCAGGTCCCACTATTGGTTATTGACCAGAGATGTGTCTCAGTCATGTCTACATCATTCTCGAACCGTAGGGTCCGCACGCTTAAGGTTTCGATGACAGTTATATTATGAGTTTATGTATTTTGATGTACCGAAGGTTGTTCGGAGTCCCGGATATGATTACGGACATGACGAGGAGTCTCGAAATGGTCGAGACATAAAGATTGATATATTGGACGGATATATTTTGACACCGGAAAGGTTCCGGAGAAGTTTGGAGCCCCGGGAGGTTACCGGAACCCCCCGGGAGGTATATGGGCCTTATTGGGCCCATGTAGGAGGAAGAAAGAAGGAGCAAGGGAAGGGGGCGCGCCCCCCCAAGCCCAATCCGAATTGGGGAGGGGGGCCGGCCCCCCCTTTCCTTTCTCCTTCCCTCTCTTCCTATTACTACTACTAGTACTACTTCCTAATACTAGTACTCTTTCCTTCCCCCTCCAAATAAGATAAGGAAAAGAGAGGGAAACCTACTTGGAGTAGGTTTCCCCCTCCTCATGGCGCGCCCCCCCTAGGGCCGGCCACCTCCTCCCTCCCTCCTTTATATACGGGGGTAGGGGGGCACCCTAGAACACACAAGTTGATCATTGATCGTTCCTTAGCCGTGTGCGGTGCCCCCCTCCACGATATTACACCTCGGTCATATTGTAGCGGTGCTTAGGCGAAGCCCTGCAACAAGAGAACATCAAGATTGTCACCACGCCGTCGTGCTGACGGAACTCCTCCTCGGCGCCTCTGCTGGATCGGAGATCGAGGGTGCGTCATCGAGCTGTACGTGTGTCAAGAACTCGGAGGTGCCGGAGTAGCGGTACTTGGATCGGTTGAACCGGAGGACGTACGACTACTTCCTCTACGTTGCGTCAACGCTTCCGCTTCGGTCTACGAGGGTACGTAGACAACACTCTCCCCTCGTTGCTATATCATCACCATGATCTTGCGTGTGCGTAGGAAAAATTTTGAAATTACTACGTTCCCCAACAAGCCACAAGCCAAACTTGAGCGCCTCTTTGCCTAGAGAGAAAAACCTAGTCCTTTTGCCACCAAATGTGAGATGAGAGAAGTGTGTGAGAACCCATCGAGTGTTATGCACTTTGTCCTTGTGTGCAAGGATGGGGAACCAAAAACTAACACCTTTCATGATCTACCTTTAGTGTTATCTTCTCTTTTGCAGGAATTCCAAGATGTTTTCCCCGATGAGCTACCTCCGGGACTACCTCCTCTACGAGGCATTGAGCATCGAATCGACCTCATCCCCGGAGCACCCCTACCAAACAAAGCTCCATACCGCGTCAACCCCGAAGAAACTAAGGAGATCCAACGGCAAGTACAACAACTAATCAACAACGGTCATGTACGTGAAAGCTTAAGCCCTTGTGACGTTCCCGTTATACTTGTGCCCAAGCAAGATGGTAGTTTTCGCATGTGCTCCGATTGTAGACCCATCAATGCTATTACCGTTCGTTATAGGCATCCCATTCCTCGCTTAGATGATATGCTTGATGAACTTAGCGGTGCCACCATTTTCTCAAAAATTGATCTTAAAAGTGGTTTTTATCAAATCCGCATACAAGAAGGTGATGAATGGAAAACCGCTTTCAAAACCAAATTTGGCTTGTACGAGTGGCTGGTTATGCCTATGGGTTTATCGGAAGCTCCTGGAACTTTCATGTGTCTTATGCATTTTGTGCTTCGGCCTTATATTGGAGTGATTATTGTGGTTTACTTTGATGATATTCTTGTGTTTAGCAAATCCATGAAAGAGCATCTAAAGCATGTTAGGGATGTTTTGCAAACGCTTCGCAAGGAACGTCTTTATGCCAACATGAAAAAGTGCACATTTGGAGTTGACAAGTTGGTTTTCTTTGGTTTTGTTGTCTCTTCCAAGGGTGTCCATGTTGATGAATCAAAAATTGAAGCAATTAAAATTTGGCCCCAACCCACCAATTTTCAACAAGTGCATAGCTTTCTTGGCCTTGCGGGTTTTTATCGTCGCTTTGTGAAAGGCTTTAGCACTATTGCCGCTCCTTTGCATGCCTTGAGTACGAAGAATGCTCCTTTTGTTTGGGGATCTTTGCAATCTGCCGCTTTTGATGAGCTCAAGTCTTTGCTTACTCATGCTCCGATTCTCGATTTGCCCAACTTTTACAAAACTTTTGAGGTTCATTGCGATGCAAGTGGTACCGGAATTGGCGGAGTTTTGATGCAAGAAAAATGAGCCATTGCATACTTTAGTGAAAAACTCTCTGGTGCTCAACTTAACTATCCCATTTATGACAAAGAATTGTATGCTTTAGTGCATGTGCTACATGTTTGGGAACATTATCTTAGACCTCATGAGTTTGTCATCCATACCGATCATGAAATGCTTAAGTACTTAAAAGGCCAAACTAAATTAAACAAGTGTCATGCCAAATGGAGTGAATTCATTGAATCTTTCCCCTATGTGATCAACTACATTAAGGGTAAGGAAAATGTAGTTGCGGATGCACTTTCACGCATATGCACTCTTGTCACTAAACTTGAGTTGAATGTTATTGGCTTTGAGCACAATTAAAGACTTGTATGCTGACGATCCATCTTTTGCTACTCCTTATGCTAAGTGTTTGACGCATACATCTTGGGAACAATATTACATCAAGGATGATTATCTTATGAGAGCTAACAAACTTTGCATTCCCAAGTCTTCTCTTTGTTTTCTCCTTTTTCAAGAGGCTCATGGAGGCGGACTCATGGGACACTTTGCACGCAACAAGACATTCGCCACGCTCTCCAAGAACTACTTTTGGCCCAAGATGTTCCGCGACGTCTCACGCTTCACCAACCGATGCTCTACATGTCGCAAAGCTAAGTCTAAAGCTCAATCCCATGGTCTTTACATGCCTCTTCCTATTCCTTATCAACCTTGGGAAGACATTATTATGGATTTTGTACTTGGTTTGCCTAGAACTCAAAATGGAAAGGATTCCGTGTTTGTTGTTGTGGGCCGATTTTCTAAGATGGCACAATTCATTCCTTGCAACAAGATAGACGATGCTTCACACGTTGCAAATCTCTTTTGTAGGGAAGTCCTGCGACTCCATGGAGTACCAAAGACAATCATCTCCGATCGTGACGTCAAGTTCTTGAGTTACTTCTGGAAGACGCTCTGCGCCAAGCTCGGAATCAAGCTCTTGTTCTCGTCGGCATGTCATCCTCAAACCGACGGCCAAACGGAGGTGACGAACCGTACGCTCTCCACTCTACTTCGCGTGTTGATCAAGAAGAACATCAAGGAGTGGGAGGAGTGTCTACCCATCACCGAGTACGCCTACAATCGTGCAAGACATTTGACGACCGGCAAGTCCCCCTTCGAGGTCGTCTACGGCTTCAACCCATTGTCCCCATTGGACATTCTACCTCTTCCACTACAAGAACACACCAACATGGATGCGAGTGCACGAGCAAGCTACATCAAGAATACGCATGAGGATACAAGGCACACCATCGAGCGCCAAGTACAACGACTCGCGACCAAGCTCAACATCAACAAGCAACCCATGATATTCAACATTGGAGATCTCGTGTGGCTACACCTTCGCAAGGACCGCTTCCCCAACGAACGCAAGTCCAAACTTCTACCTCGAGCCGATGGACCCTTCAAGGTGCTAGCACACTACAACAACAACGCTTACAAGATCGATCTCCCACGCGACATCTTCAACGTCACCGATCTCTCCTCGTACCATGGTGATGAGGATTTAGATCTGAGGTCAGATCTTTCCCAAGGGAGGGGAGATGATGCGGAGCATCCTTTGGTCATCCTTATGGATCTACCATCACCTCACCAAGCACTAAGAGGACCCATGACAAGAGCACGAGCAAGAGCTCTCGAGGCCGAGGTGACTTCTCTCCTTAGTGATATCTCATATGATCCTCAGGAGACATGGCTACTACCTAAGTCTGGAATGTTGTGCATGATTAGGTACCAAGAGGACCCTCCCGAGGATGCACATGAAGATGGTCAAGCCACAAAGTCCATGGAAGAAGAGAACCAACGGAAGAAGGCAAGGACAGCTTCCAGGCACCGGACATCCGGCCATGGCCTCGGACATCCGGCCCCTGGAGATCTACCCCTCAGCCACGGGTATGCAGCAGAAGCTACAGGGCCCGGACATCCGACGTCCAGCCCGGACATCCGGCCCTCCACACCGGAAATCCGGCCACCAGCCCGGACATCCGGACACGCCGTCCAGGGAGCACAGAAAGCTGCCCCGACAGCCCGGACATTCGGCCGTCACCCCGGACATCCGGCTCCTCCCGAAGCCCCGGACATCCGGCCCCGTCCATCCAGAGAGCAGCAAGGCCAACTCCACCATCCCAGACATCCGGCCCGACAGCCCGGACATCCGGCCCCTCGTGAGCGCCCGAACATCCGGCCCCCTCCTGCCTGCGTGCAGCGCATCCGGGCCGAAGCCCATGTATCCCTTCGTCCCTTAGACTATATATACTCCATCTCCACCTACATTTTAGGGTTAGCTTTGGTTTAGCTCATTTGAGATAGAGCATTGCTCATCTGTACGGATCTACTCCTCGTGAGGGACCGCACCTCTTCGGAGAAGATCCACCCGGATTCAAGACCTCCATTCGGAGAAGACAATCAAGACCTCCTCACGAAGAAGAACGGTTACCCTTGTATCGTCCCTTGTTGACTTTGGATCTCGTGTTACTTTGTGCCTCGATGATCTAGCACTTGTGTGATCATATTCGTGTCGGTTGAATGTTTTCTCTTGTGTTCCCTCATGATTTCCCTCGTTTCCTTCCGCGCGTTCTTCGTGTTCCTCGTAGGGATCCTCTCCAAAAGTGAAAGATCGGCCCCTAGGGTTCCGCCCTACATCAGTGTGGCTCATAGGAGCCGCACCAGAGCGAGACAAAATTAACAAGAAAATTGTTTAAAAATTAATAGCAAAAAGATGGGAAAACATTAAATGTTGTACGATCATCAAGTTCCAATTCAAAGATCAACAACGGAAAATCGAATTTTGATATCCGGCCACATAAGCCGTAGTGGAGATAACCCACTGTGCAAGGGCGGGCCAACAATGGAAATTGTTCATATAATTATTATTTATTCAATTTTCATTTCAAGGTGGCCCTGGCACCCGGGCACCCCTTGCTCTGCCACTGCACGTAAGCCTCTGAAGACCAAGTATATTTTTTTTAGAAAAGGAGGATGACCCCGGTCACTGCATCTGGGCGATGCATACAACCACTTTATTAATTATTCTCATAAGACCTTACAAAATCAATACAACAGTAAGACTAAAGCCGCCATCTAAGCAACAAATTGTCGCTACACCTATTTGATGAAGGGGCGCAGATAGCCTGAGCCTAATACCAAACCGACATCACAGTCAAGCCTCATCTAAGACTTAAGACCCCAACCTAGCCACCTGCCGGGTCTGAGGCACACACTAGTCCGGCGTGCTCTCAGAGGCCGCCACCGCTTCATCTTCAGAACTGTACTGATGCATCAACCTTGCTCGGTCCCGCTATCGTCGACGCCACCACGGCGCCCAACAGCACCTCCTCCCTGCGCGCAAACAACTGAACGCGTCGCAGTCACCATTGATACACCTCAACGCCATGCTGCCAAGTATCACCAGCCGACACAGCTTGAAGTCCTTGGAGGATCTGTCGTGCGTAGCACCTACCGACCAGGCATGACCAAGCGTAGCACCTGTCGGTCAGGCATGACTTGACATCTCCACCGAAGCTCCGTGCAAGACGAAGCCGCTCCACCTCCTGCCTCTGACTTCTAGTGCTGCTCCACAAACGATGCTCCCAAGAGAGAAACGACACCGCAGTATCGCCATCGTCCAATCTGGAACACCATATCCTAGGGTTTCCCCCGAAGCAGCACGAGTGGGTCGACAGTAGTTACACGGCGATGCCTTCATCAAGGTAAGGGCGCAGAACGCCGCCATCGCCTGCCGTCGGCTCGGTTTTCACCGGCAACCATGTCTCCCCAACTCGCGGCCGGGACTAGATGATGGATCTCGAGATCCGATCACCAAGCCTCTGGCAGGCCACCGCCGACGAAGAAGATGACCACCACCACTGGCTACACCGGACAAAACAGATCTGCCATGGGTGCCGCCAAGCAGTCCACCAGGCCCTCGGCGCCGCTGTCGATCTAAAGCCAGATGACATGCCGCCGAAGACCGCATCGCGCCGCCGCCCGATCCAGGCCAGCTGCCGCAGCAGCCGCCCGTGGCCCGAGGCAGGGCCGACCGTCGCCGCCGTCGTAGCCAACGTTGTCGCTTCTAGATCGGCCGCACCTCCATGCATGTTGGGGTCCCACCACCCCTGAGACGCGGGAGGGAGGAAGAGCCCCCGCCACCGTCGTCGGCCTCCGGGCGCAAGTCGGCAGCGGCGGGAGGACCGGAGGAGGATGGGCTAGGCCCCGGCGGCGGCTAGGGTTGGGGAGCCCAAGTCACCCGAGCGGGGGGGAGACCAAGTTTAATGCCATTAAATTTCGTTTGCACAACACAAATCGTGGGTTTCCAAGGTGGGTTTGACGTCAGATATGAATATTTTCTGCGAGGAGCCTTAGTGACATACTTTGTCACAAATAAAAAAATATGCAATTATTAAATGCAATAAATGTTCTAAGGGACACATTCCTTGGAGGGGATATAAGTAAAAATGTTACAGATCTCCCAAAATTTGTCAAACACAACATAAGCAAAAAAAAATAACAACATAAGCATTTCATTCGGAAGTGTCATCGGCAGTGCTCATAAATCCACCCAAGAAGCCAGCGCCATTGCAGCTCCCACATAGAATTTCACGCTTTCCTCTGCCATGTTTTAAATGAACCGACAGAAAACATTGAAAAGTTAGATAATTTAATCCTAATAGAGTATTGTCAGTTAGAACAAGACTTATTTTACCTGCAAAGCCAGCATAATCCTCCAGCTTTGAATCGGCCACCGAAATGGTCTTCCAAATTCTCCCCACCTCCCTTGCATTGGGTGCATGCGATTGCGCCTGCCATTTGCCATAAGATTGTTACAACCGATTGGAATGAGCTCCCGTGGCATCGATGCACAGAAAACTGATCACGAGAAGAACTCCACCAAAATGCAATGAAGACTCTCAGATCCACTTGAAACATTGTTACACACTGATCGATACGGCATTCAATTTGCACCAAGACCGAACTAATCTTGCATAGCTGAGCTTTAAACATGCTAAAAGTGCAGGGAGACATAAATTGCTTCAGAATAGATACATTTTACCAAGAAGTGGTGTACTAAAGTAAAATCCACATTATTGCACTTCCAAGGTTTAACAAGTCGGTTCAGAGAATGATCAAATCATCAAACAACTCACACGTATACTGTATGCATTTGTTGGTAAAATATACTCCCACTGTAAAGAAATATAAGACCTTTTAGATCACTAGAATTAAGCCATTGTAGTACATAGCTATAATAAGTGCTCAGGTAAAATATGATACTACAAAATTCTCGCTTCAGAAGCATGGAACTGGGTCACAGAGCACAAAGATTGCTTGCTAACCACAGTTCACATATCCATTGGTAAAAGAGTTTAATTTTGTGAGGAAAACAGATTAAAGAGTGATAATAAAAGATTTTCGAGTGTTGTGAGAACACCATATATCAAACATATGATCACTCTTTATATAACAACGGAGGAAAACCCAACAGTGAAAGGGTCCAAACCCTACCACTTCGGTTTCAGCACTCACTTGTGGAACAAGGAGCTTCATGGAGTTGTTGTTTTTTTGAGCCAAACCTGTGAGAATTTCTTCTCACAGCATATTCTTATAGATTTTGTGGTTTACGCAAACAGTACAATAAAACGAAACAGAAGAAAGCAAAGAAAATACAGCAGTGTCAAGAGGCACAAGGAGTACCCATTGCCGTCTAGTGTGTGTACTATCTAAAGGCTTGAGCCGAGTCAGTGAACTGGCTATATTTTTTCTTCTTTGCCTTGTGAACCACCCAATTCAGCTCCTCTTTGAATTTCTTCCCGCAAGAATACAGGATTGGCTCAAGCCGTGTGAAGATGAAGTGATTCCTGGTGTTCCAAATGGCCCAGGAGATCAGAATAACAATCTCTAAGAACAGAAAAAAAGACACCTGAAGATGATTTTTAAGCTGACTGAGCTGCTCTTGGATGGTGCCAGCCATGCACCGGCATCCAAGTTGGGCATAAGTGTCTCCAGCAGACTTGAGCAACATGGCAGTGGAAGAACAGGTGATCTCTAGTTTCAAGCACCCTTATACCAGACATGACACGAGTGTAATTAGGGATGAAGAAATGTTTTTCTCTGAAGTTAGTAACTCTCTGGTGTTCAACCTATTGTGTATGAGAAGCCAGTAAAAGATTTTGTGTCTGAGTGGGCAACAAGCACTCCAAAGCCGCTTACTTAATAGCAGGAATAACCTGCACATCTCCCAAAATGAACTGGTATGCCTTAGAGACCTTGTATGACAGAGCACCAGTTGGAAACTGCCACACATCCTATGCGTTGAGCTATTTGGACGAGTACTCGACACTAGAGATCTTGTACCCTATGCATCCACATTTCGACATAAACTATCCCACCGAATCGAAATTAGTAGTTTAGTGCTACTAATCTTATCACCATTTCAAATATTTCTTACCATACATACTGGTTGTTCCAGATTGCTTTATATGATACTCCCTCCGTTCCAAAATAGATGACCCAACTTTGTATTAAAGTTAGTATAAAGTTGAGTCATCTATTTTGGAACGGAGGGAGTAGTTATGGGTTGGGTACCTTGTAGTTTAAACTTTAAACAGAAGAAGACGGCTGGCTTACCGTTCCCTTCGCAGGCAGTGCAAACAAGACTGTATGCCTTCTTTTTGGTAGCTTCGGGCTTCTTTTCGTCCTGGTCCTTTGCTGCTGCCTGTGTGGATGGAAAGATTTCAGAATTGAGGTACAATGTTACCATGGAGTAAATTACTGATTCTTTGCGTGGTATTGGTATAGCTCTACAGACTAGGCATGTTAATCATGGAGTAAACTACTAGTACAACGTAGCTGCAAGAAACAACAGAGGCACCGCACCACAAGTCTAGGTGGAACTCATGGTTATGCACCCCCAGTTCAACGGACAGAAAAGTAATTCAAGAATACCGGTAGCCAGTAGCAGCATAGGGAGGGAGGAGAGACGGGAAAGGCGGTGCTACAGACCTTGGCCTTGAGGGAATGGAGCCTGGAGCAGCGAGAGATGGGGCGGAGGAAGAGAACGGGAGGAGGCGAGGTTCTAAGGGCGGCCGGAGGGGAGGTAACGGTGGCCGTGAGGCCGGAGGTGGCCGCCATTCGAGAACGGCGTGTGCGAGGGAGGGAGCTGAGAGTTTGGAGAGTCGAGATGGGCGGCCAACAAGATAGAGGAGACGAGGCCAATCCACCGCGATAAGGGAGGTGCAGGAGCAAACGGATGGTTGAAGACTTGGCCAAACGGGCCGGCCCGGCACGGCACGGCACGGCCTGTGCTAATCGTGCCTGGCCCGGCACGGCCCGCCATGGCACGTTTAATAGCCGGGCCATGCCGGGCCGGCCCACGGGCGCTGCTCCTTAGCCCAGGCACGGCCTGATAGTAAACGGGCCGGCCCGATGGCCCGTTTAGCACGCTGGGCTGCACATTTTCAGCCTGCTGGGCTGGTTTTTAGGCCTGTTGGGCTGTATTTTAGGTATATATATATATAAAAAAATCAAAAAAATATAAAAAAAAATTAAACGGGCCGTGCCGTGCCGGCCCGCGTGCCCAGGCTCCAGGCCCAGGCACGGCCCAAGGCGTGCCGCGTGCCGGGCACGGCCCGTTTAACCCGTGCCGTGCCTGGCCCATGGCGGGCCGTGCCGGCGTGCTCGCGGGCCGGCCTGTTTAGCCCGGCCCGTTTGGCCAGCTATATGGTTGATGATGGGCACTTTTGGAGTGAAGCTTTGCAGGAGCGACCAGGGCCCAAGGGAAGGGCAGGCGAGAGATATTTGTGTTGGACATAGCACTTGTCCAAGTAAACAGCGAGTTACACCCGGCGTATTGATGGATTTTACGGGGAAACGCCACTGTAAACTGAAAAGCTTTCGCAACTCATTTGTTAGTGTAAACTTTCTATTCATGGACGGTCGCGAACATGCGAGTGCCGTCCACTTGCATCTCCAACGGACGGTAGGCGAAGATATTAAGGATTGTAAAAATATATGAAATGGCGATTCTGTGAGAAGCTAGGAAGGGGGGCGATTATGGGAAAATCACCCCAAAAAACTGGGCCTAAAGGTTGGGAGTGGCTTTGCCATTTAATTCATCGTCATGCAACTTCGAGGTATCATCTAAACACGTGGATATTTGTGAAAATAAATACAGTCCGGATTTGAAATTGTATTACTCGAACCTTAGTGATAAGGATTAAGCATAGCAAAATCATAGCAACGTCAATTTCAAAACATAGATGACACTAGGCATCAAGCCCTAACAAATCTGATAATTATTACATAATGCATTTTATCCAATTCACATCCATCTACTTAGTTGGTGGGCATGATAATCTATAGTCTCAAAATTACTATACAATGTAAGGCCGTCTTGAATTTAAAGCCTAACTTTGACCATTCAATTTCTATAACACCGTTTGGAGCTTCATATTAAGTTTAATACCGAGGAACTGGAATTGTGTGTGGTCAATACCAACCATTTGGATGGCGATCAAATTGGAAATTAGTCGTTGGCCCAATTTCATGGACAATTAGGAGCACCCCAACCTAATAAAGAGACTCATATATATGAATCCTTTGGAATCACCCTCCTCGTGTTTTTCCTCACTAGACGTCCAACATGCCGCTTCTACTGATCACCTTGCTACTCACATCCATCGACCATACTGCTTTCCGTTCTACCTATCGCCATGCTCCTTCAGCTTTCCTGTTGCCAACGCCACCATCACTTCACCAAGCTAACACCACCCCCTTCGAGGCACCGCCTCTTCATCTTTCTGTTGTCACCACCATCTCCTTGTCCACTCTTCGAATCCTCTTCCTATTAGCGGCACCATCATGTTGGTTGGCCACTACCGAATAATATTAATAAAGTTGATCGTCCGATAAACACTAATATGGAACTTTTTATCTTTCCTCGCTCATGTTGTTTCGTTGTTGCGTGTCATATTCTGATGTTTAGGAACAAGAGGTGTCGGGTTCTCTTTCGGATAGGCCCTGATAGGAGAAGAAAGGTTGAGGTTACCTTTTCCTCCAAATGGCTCACAGGTTGCATTTGCTCTCAATCGGTAACCTCCTTTGAATCCTTCGTTTACACCCTCTCTATTGGCATTGGCATTGGCTCGAGAGTAAGGACCTTATTGGCTCAAATGAGAAGAAAGGATTGTTCTATTACTAATTGATGACCTCGGGGGGTTACTCATCTTCTCCAATACATATATTGACTCGCATGTTGGTAGGATAGCGGGGGAGGAGGAAAAAGAAGTAGAGTTAGGTTTTGTTCTTGTGTGTAGGCTCTCGATCGGTTTGTCTGCTCATTGACAACGTATGTTTCTTATCCAATTGCTTCTTCTGAAAATGTGGCGTCGATTAAAATTTTGTATTCTCCCTTCAAGGCTCCTCATGTTGCTACCAATAGAAATTTTTTAGGCCTTGCTCATACAATCCTTGGGACTACTATTGAACATTACAACATGGTTTCGTGAACACGTCCAGTCTTACCTTGCTACTTGGCAGTTCAAAGTCTAAAGCCAGTCATTAAGACACATCCGGATCCTGGTGGAGATGGTTCGATCGCTAACAAAGACAACGGGTTGCGGGCAGGAGGTGAAGGTCAAAATAAGAGAGAAGTGTGTCTACCCAGTAAGGAAGCAGATAAAAAGGTGTTGTCATCTACCTTGACTATACCTGCCCATGGGAAACCCAATCCTACCCGACCCGACCCGGTCTTGCCCACGGGCCGGCCCTGGGCCTAAGATCTAGGGTCGATGGTCGGGTTGGGTCGGGCTTGGGATCGTCATATTTATGATTTAGGGAGCCGACATCGAGGTGCCAAACCTTCCCGTCGATGTGGACTCTTGGGGAAGATCAGCCTGTTATCTCTAGAGTAACTTTTATCCGTTGAGCGATGGCCCTTCCACTCAGCACCGTCGGATCACTAAGGCCGACTTTCGTCTCTGCTTGACGCGTGAGTCTTGCAGTCAAGCTCCCTTCTGCCTTTGCACTCGAGGACCAATGTTCGTCTAGCCCGAGGAAACCTTTGCACGCCTCCATTACCTTTTGGGAGGCCTACGCCCCGAGGAAGAACATGTTGGGGAATGTAGTAATTTCAAAAAAAATCCTACGCACACGCAACATCATGGTGATGCATAGCAACGAGAGGGAGAGTGTATATTCATACCCTTGAAGATCGCTAAGCGGAAGCGTTTATCAACGCGGTTGATGTAGTCGTACGTCTTCACGATTCGACCGATCCAAGTACCGAACGCACGGCACCTCCGATTTCTGCACACGTTCAGCTCGATGACGTCCTCGCCTTCTTGATCCAGCAAGACGGGCGAAGTAGTAGATGAGTTCCGGCAGCACGACGGCGTGGTGACGGTGTTGGTGAAGAATAATCTCCACAGGGCTTCGCCTAAGCACTACGGAAACTATGATGGAGGATAAACTAGAGGGGACGGGGTTGCCGGCACACAGCTTGGTGTTTCTTGATGTGTCTTTGGTGCTTGCCCTGCCCCTCTATTTATATGTTGAGCCCTCGGGTCGAAACTTGGAGCAAAAGCCTCCTCAAAGTCGGTTTTGCCCGAAAGGCAAGAGTCCCACTCAGACTCCAGGACCAAACGCCACAATCCTTGGCGTCTGGCCCAGACGCCAGGGTCTCCGGCATTTGGCCCCCTGGCCTCCGCAAAACTCCTTTTGCACCGACTTATAGCCCCGTGGGCCTGACCCCTTGGCCTAACCATATCATCCAATATATGAATCTTTACCTCCGGACCATTCCGGAGCTCCTCGTCATGTCCGTGATCTCATCTGGGACTCCGAACAACATTCAGTCACCAACATACATAACTCATATAATACTATATCGTCAACGAATGTTAAGCGTGCGGACCCTACGGGTTCGAGAACTATGTAGACATGACCGAGACACCTCTCTGATCAATAACCAATAACGGAACCTGGATGCCCATATTGGCTCCTACATATTCTATAAAGATCTCTGTCGGTCGAACCGCATAACAACATACGTTGTTCCCTTTGTCATCGGTATGTTATTTGCCCGAGATTCGATCGTCGATATCTCAATACCTAGTTTAATCTCGTTACTGGCAAGTCTCTTTACTCGTTCCGTAATGCATCATCCCGCAACTAACTCATTAGTTACATTGCTTGCAAGGCATATAGTGATGTGCATTGCCGAGAGGGCCCAGAGATACCTCTCCGACAATCGGAGTGACAAATCCTAATCTTGATCTACACCAACTCAACAAGTACCATTGGAGACACCTGTAGAGCACCTTTATAATCACCCAGTTACGTTGTGACGTTTGGTAGCACACAAAGTGTTCCTCCGGTAATCGGGAGTTGCATAGTCTCATAGTCATAGGAACATGTATAAGTCATGAAGAAAGCAATAACAATATACTAAACGATCAAGTGCTAAGCTAACGGAATGGGTCAAGTCAATCACATCATTCTCCTAATGATGTGATCCCATTAATCAAATGACAACTCATGTCTATGGCTAGGAAACTTAACCATCTTTGATTCAACGAGCTAGTCAAGTAGATGCATACTAGTGACACTATGTTTGTCTATGTATTCACACATGTATTATGTTTCCGGTTAATACAATTCTAGCATGAATAATAAACATATATCATGAAATAAGGAAATAAATAATAACTTTATTATTGCCTCTAGGGCATATTTCCTCCAGAACATACATTCTGGCGATTTGTATCCAAAGACTAACTTAAATTGCATCCAAAAAAATTGGATTATGAGTACAGAGTCGCAAAGCATAATTTTGCATTGGATTAAGTATTCCAATTTTGAAAATATGAGTAAAGGATCTATGGATGAAGATACAAAAAAGTTGATTTCCAATCATAACTAAATCTTCTTAAAATAAGGAATAAGGAAGTCAGATAGCTAAAAAACGATAGTTTTGGTTTACTAGAATCGTCTGCATATTGTTTCAGCTCGGTGGAAACCCAATTTTTTTCCTCGGGATCTCTTGAATGAAATTAGGGAACGAAGTAAGTAGATTAGATGGATTTAGATAGAATTTCTATCTCCTACTCTATAAGGATCATCTAGAAAGCGAAGAGCTTTGGTTCCATTCAAATAGAAAAGCTGACATAGATGTTAAGTGGTGACAATATCCATAAAGGAGCCAAATGAAATCAAAATGTCATGTTCGGTTTTGAATTAGAGACGTTGGGTTGGGAATTATGCCTAGATCCCGTGTAAATGGAAATTTCATTGATAAGACCTCCTCAATTGTAGCCAATATTTTATTGCGAATAATTCCGACAACCTCAGGAGAAAAAAAGGCATTTACTTATTATAGAGATGGTGTGATTTGACTCGTGCGAAATTATAGAAGATCCCCTTTAAGATCAAACAATTCCATCGAATTGAGTATGACTGTATGTGTGATAACATCTACTATACTAGGAATATCAATTAACCCCATTCTTGCAATTGCTTAGGATACCCTCTTTTAGCTGCTAGGTCTATTTCTTAGTTCAAGATCCCTCTTACTAACTGGAATAAAAGAATTAGTAGATCTGTTCCGCCCAAAATGGGAATGGGCACTAGGGTTATGAACTTATAATCATGGGATCGACTCGATCATCAGATTATAAGTTCATTCCATACCGAACCAGCCCGTGCACAGTTATGCTATTGAAAATTCGTTCCTCTAGCAGTTCTGGTTTGAGCATTCCGTTCCCTTTTTCAAACTCCACTTCTTTTCATATAGCAATCCCTGATCAAAGAGAGAACAATATCCATTTCAAAACATTTCTAACATATTCCTTAGTTCGAACCGACGAAGTAATGTCACTTGACTATTATCAACCTGACTGCAATCGGTGGGAAAAAAGATCAAAACTGATTATTGATAAAAAAAAATAGGGTTTGAAACTTAGGTAATTGATTTCTTCTACTTAGACCCAAGAATAAATTGGATCGATTTTTGATAAACCGAATTCAGTTAAGGTAGGGGAAATTCAGATAGCAATTTCTGAGCCGTATGAGGTAGGAAACTCTCAAGTACGGCAATCCTAATGTGGGAGGTTTTGGTCACGGGGACGCAGAAATCGTGCTTCAGGATCCATTACGTGTCCAAGGCCTTTTGTTCTTCTTCGCATCCGTTATTTTCGCACAAGTTTTTGGTTCTCAAAAAGAAACAGCTTGAAAAGGTTCAATTGTACGAAATGAATTTCTAGGTCCAGGATTTCTTACCATCAAGTTGGTAAAAAGCCTCAATTTATTGGCAGTTGGTAGAATTATCTATGATCTATTTTGGAAATCTTTTTTTGTTTAGACTGTTTTTTGTTTATGAGATGTCTGGAATTCCTTATTTATATCCCATGCAAAAAAAGAGAATCCAAGGCAAAGGCGAGAACAATAAAATTAAAATTTCTTCCTTTTCGGAGGGATTGCAGGTCTTGGGCGATTTAGTTTGACAAAAGGGGAAGGGGAAGAAAATTCTATGAACCTTTCCTTTTTTCGTTAAGTTCAAGTCTGACGAGAGTGATATTCTACAACTAACAACTCATTTATTTTGAAACCGACCCACTTCCTATCTAGGATTTTATTTACTAGTCCTTTATATTACAACGTGTCTTTTCTTCATGTTCCCAATTCACTACTAAGCAAGTTCTAACAAATTGACTATTTGTGTGATAAATTCTTTGAGTTAACTTGCTGTTTTCATGAGAAATAAAATTGACAGGTCGAATTTGGAGATTATTTTCTTCTTGCAAGAGATCCTGCGGGAAAAGTGTTGCTAAATTTCAGGGTAGGGGCGCGGCCCGAGGCCCAAAAGCCTGGCGGGCTTTTCCACTCATAGATCAGGCTTGGGCCTAAAATGTAGGCCCAACGACCGGGTCAAGCCAGGCCCAGACCTAGGTTTTCTGCTACGGCCTTTGTTAGGCCCGGCCCGGCCCGACGTATGGCCAAGTATAATTTTGACGTCTCGAGGCGTCGGAAATGAAAACCGAAGTTGCGAGCATAAATAGGAGTACACTGGACATGAATTCTTATTATGGAACATTGTCTTTTCCAAGAAAAAACCCCTACTACGCCTTTTTGTTTCCCCCTCCAATTGCCCTAGCCACCTTCTTAACAAGCCCTCAAGCCTCCTTTCCGCCACCTTCCTCATAGAAGCTTATGTGTTGACCCCAAAGGCCGAATTCAATGGTACAAAAGACTTTATAAGGATCGTCGGTTGTCGACGCAACCACCCATTCTTCCCCATCGCCCATCCTCATCCTTGAAGTTCATATATATGACCCTTCCCAGTAGTCTTGAACCAAACAGGGAGAGATAGTGTATAATACCCGAGAACGCAACTAAGATTAATTTCTTGGAAGCTAAGATAATCATATAAAGATGATGATTATTTCAACGATTAGAGGCTCTAGGTCCTGTGATTTGACTAGTGGTTGCGGTGGTAAAAGGCACACTTAGCATTAGTGCAGTTTTAATAATGAAACTACCACGCAAGAGAAATGATACTCCCTCCGTCCCGAAATATAAAATGTTTCTTTTATCAAAAAAGTCATACATTTTGGGGCGGAGGGAGTATATGTGAACACTTTGCTTACAATTCGTCCTATGTGCAACATTATTTGTGAATTATGTGCAAAATGAATTGATACACCTGGTGTAACCAGCACAAGATATACACATTCGTAACACAAATCGAAGCGTATGGCGACCCGTCTCCCGTTACCAGTGCAACGTCCTAAATAGGCCTTGGTGAACCAGAACTTGTGTTTCTTCCAGCTCTGCCGATGATGACTTTTTCAATGATGTTTCGGGCCATCGTGCAATGTAGTGGGTTCCACTGAAAGCTCATATTGTCGTGATGGCGGAACCCCTCTGGTTATACCCACAACTCCAAGACCACAAGGGCCGACCAACAGCTACCAGAGCATGTACTCCACCCGACCAGGCTTGAGGGTATAATAACCCAACCGAGAAGCAACCCAAAAGAACCAAATAATCAGATCGGCTTTGACATAACAACCCAGTTGCTCACTGAACCAAAATAATACCACCATCCAATGTATAGTGGACTTGTTCATTTCAGAACATTGCAAATGTCATCACAGTTGAGGAAACAGTACGGGTAGTTTAATATTACAGGCTAGACCTGCACCGTCTTAACTAGATTTTTCTTTCCAGAGCATCAGTTCCAAGGATGAACTAGTACCGACCATCATCCCTACCATGAAGAGCAGCACGCCGATCATCTCGACCCTCGCCAGGGTATGGATCACCTCCTGGCCTGTAAACGCGGCCACGCCCACGTCCACGCCCACGCCCAGCATCCAACCGCCCTCGGCCTACATATGAACCAGCATACTCTAGGTCTGGTCGACCTCTGCCCAAGAAAGCGCCCTTCATTGGTCTGTTACCTGCAGGAGATCTGCTTCTGTCCCGCATATCACTCCCCCAGCTCCCCTGAGGAGATCGGCTCCTGTCAAGATACAACCCACCATGTGGACGCTCCCTCTGCTTGTACTCCGCAGCAGACCACTCAAACTTCACAGGGTCACGCAACTCACGTTCACCACGGAAACCCCTTTCCCTCTGCAACGGATCTGGAAATCGTCCTACACGTTCTGGAGGCGATCTAGCTGGATAACTTCTAGGATCACCCACACCCCAATCACGGGGTGCTGGCTTGTACCTGGCCATTTCTCTTGGAGGGGCACGATCACCTGGTGGACCAAGCGGCCTTGCAGGCACTCGTGGAGGAGAGTCAAAGTAACCCCTGTGAGGACTGCGACTAGACTCATAGCGGTGTTTGTTGCAGTTGTTACAGTGACTTCTTCGAGCAAAGTTGAGGTTTCCACAACTGAAATAAAAAGCAATGAAAACATTAAGTCAAGGCAAGCAAGGTTAAGTGCAGTAATTACGATAAGCTGAAAAACAATATACCTCGGATTCTGGCATATCCAATCACCTTCTCTTGGTGAAAGATTTGGATCATTCCTGTGAACATATTCTCCATCAATTAGAATGAACTCCTTGCCAGGACCATTATAGCCCCCCCTCCCATGCGACCTGCCTCCTCTTCCATATGGTGGAGAAACATCTCGGAACCTTGCACCTCCTCTGCCAGCCCCTTCATATCCCCTACCACCCCCTTCATATCCCCTACCACCCCTTGCATATCCTCTACCATTCCCTTCATAGCCATGGGTGTAACGTGGACCAATAGCGTCATCAAAGTTGCTGCTTTCTAATCTGCGTTGGCGCGGAGGTGATGGTCCAGCATGCATGCCATATCCTGCAAAGAAAGTGACAGCAATTCCAAATAAACATTAGAAGACACGAAACATGAATAGTCAGCAAAGAAGTGCTTACTCCAGCCACATGGGGTTGAAACAGGCAAACCCCATCTGGAGAACCACTTCCAACAAAATTACTCTCCACATACCGAATGAGGTAGTAATTGCAAAGGCCAACGTTTCTTAAGAAAGCTCTGAGAAGGAAATACCGTTGAAACTGCTGCTCAACCCGAAACACAACTATCTGTTCATGACTACACATTCAGATATTGAAATCAGATTCTGCTAAGAAAAGCTTATTTCCATGTGAGCCAGTAACAGCCCCATAACTTCATGCAAAGTCAGGAACTCTCAACCATTCATCATGCCAATGCATATGCGCCAAGCAGTACAGAGCAGCAGTTCGCCAATGGTATCTTGGGAAGTAACACAGGGGTTTCTCTTCCAAGACCCTCCATATAAGGCTAGTCACCTTGTTGGGCATTATTTAGCTAATCCTCCATTTAAAGTTAAAGAAAAGTTCCTACATGAAGAAGGCATAAGCAACAGGCAGTAGGAATCCTATGTTACTTCCTACCATATGTTGTCTTCCTGCAAAGGCTACCAAGTTGTCTGTCTGCTTCAATCTTCTCTTTACCATCAAACAAACTCGCAATCTTACTAGCACATAGGGTCTTGGACAATGAAATATCAGTTGTCCATATCAAAAAGTAGACAATTCAGTATCCAAACATCATGCAGATGCCTAATGCCGAAGTCCCTGTACCGATTGATGATATCAACTGCTGCACTCGCTGATGGACTCTATGCTGGTATTCGCAGCGCACTTTCCTTAATCGAATCTCCAACAAATTGTTGGGGAAACGGTCAAAAGAACATCATGATGCTACTCCCAAAATGCATCCCATGACCTAACTCATTGTAAAGTTATCAGAATTACCAAATACTCAAAATGGAGTTGGTCAGGTTGCAACAAGACACAACTCAGATTCATGTTAACTCCAAAACCTCAGGCAGTGCCAAAACACTGACCACTGCTTCCTCGACACTACCTCGAGTTCAACACGACTCTCCTTGTCTCAAAAGCTCAAATGGAGCACTTGGTCAGGTCCAACAATTGATCGTGGCAAGATGTGACTCCTCATATTCATATCAATGGATGATCCCTAATGCTGAAGTCCCTGTACCAATTGGTGATATCAACTGCTGCACTTGCTGATGTACTTTATTCCGGTATCTGCAGCGCATTTTTCTCAACCAAATCTCCATCAACTTATTGAAAAGATGGTCAGACGAACGCCATGATGCTAATTCCAAAATGTAGCTCATGACTTAACTCATTGTGAAGTTATCAGAATTGCCAAATACTCAAAAATGGAGGAGTTGGTCAGGTTGTATTGATGCAACAAGACACAACTCAGATTCATATTAAAGGAATTCCTAGGTATCCACGTGTCATGTTAATTTCAACAAGACTTGTAGCTCTCGGACAAGTATGTAACCACAGCTGCATCAATACAATTCAGGTCCGCAGCCCTTCCTTGTTTGCCACTTATCACAACTCCAACCTTGTCAGGGTTCACCAATTGCACAGCAACTGAGTTGTTATGGCATCCACATTAAATGCCAAAAAGGGTAAACCAACAAGCAGACATTGCCATAAGAAGCGTCAATACTAAGATCCTGTCTCCTATGCAGCCAAGTTGAAAACTGTTACAGTAGAACAGCCAATTCCATACTTCATTTGATACTTAGAGGGGGTTGCAGTGCTTGGCCATAACACTGAATATCCAAGCCAGTAAAGAATTAGATAATATCTACAAACTACAATCGCTTGAAAGTCAAAACAAATCAGGAGATTTTGCACTTCCATCATGCATTATGTTCCTACATATAGTGGTTTAATGCTGAAACTAAATATTCCTACATCGTATATAGGAATTTGAACTAGTCACGTCAAAAGAGAAGGCAGAGTTGAAATTGACAAGTTACTAAAAATCAATCTTGCCATAGACATCAGACATGGTAAAGAAAAAATGGATAGAATCACATGCAAAATTATGAATGATCATAGACATTATATACAAAAGCCAGAGCAAATGCTGGCAACAAAGAATAAACCTCTTAACATATTTGACGGAACTTCCTAAAAAATACTCTCTGCATGGTGAAAATTTCATGTAATCAAAGACCAAATGTTCAAATCTGAAGCCCACTAATGCAATTCTATACTTATGTAAGTCTGAAAAGAGAAGCAGATCAAACCATAACTAAAGGGCTTAAGGAATCAAGGCATCCATTAAGAGAAATCAAGTAATGCAACATTAAATAAAAGCAAACCAAACAGTATGTATAGGGGTTCTCAAGGTAAGGTACACATGGCACCCAAGTCACTCAAAAAAGGAATCATAACTGATGTGAAAAACACAATTTACCATGGAAAAATGCCTGCACCAAGCTCAAGATGAAAATTTTATGGAGAATGAGATCATATTCATAGTTATCATGTTAGCTGTTTCACTCAGATGACCTTTTATAAATAGAGATATACATCATTTACAAATGTTCTCTAGGTGTAGATCCTCTGATAGGTGAATTCTGATTAACATTAGCAAGAAAGGGACCACAGCAGTAGCGTACATGTCAGATATAGCACCAATCACAGATTTTGCCAAGAGAACTTACGTCAGAAATTTGTGCTTATGCAAACTATACATAGAAAAACTACTCCCTCCGTCTTATATTAGTTGTCACTGAAATGGATGTACCTAGACATATTTCAGTGCTAGATACATCCATTTGCACGACAACTAATATGGGATGGAGGGAGTAAAATCTACAGCAACTTTGACTGCAAATAATTAAGCGAAAGTGTATCTGACCATCACATAAAACTGGTTATGATTATGCAGATGCAGATTTGGCATAACCTGAGGCGTATGTCAACAGAAGTTATTCGATTTACCAAGATTCTTTTCCAAACATGTTCAAAGCCTTGATCAACCTTTTAATCAAAACAACCCAAACAGATAAACAAGGCAAATACCTCACATATATCGCCATATATACAATCGAAGGATTACCAATTATCAGCTGAAGACAAGGAATCGTCCATCATGATATACACGTTGAATTATCTAACGACCAAACGGATCAACAAGGCACACAGACTGCATCTTGAATCATCTAACGACCGAACGGAACATACAACATCCAAGAATAACATAGCAGCTTAAGGGGCCAGAAGAATCCAAAAGAAACAGATCTAGAGAAAGTTGGGTGATTCGAGGATTTTCAACCGACCTTGCGGCTCGTCGTAGAATCGTGGGGGCCGAGGCTGGTAACCGGGTGGGCTGAAGCGGCGGCGCTGGGGGGGCGGGGGGCTGCCAGGGCGGCGCCTCGCAGGGGGCGGCGGCGACCGGCGTCTCTCCCTGATCCGGGGGTCCGGCGACGACAACTCGCGACGGCGACGCGGGAGCGAGGACCCGCGGCGGCGACCCTGGGCGTCGCCGACGGGGGAGGGGGGCGAACGGGCAGGGGACGGGGACGGGGAGGACGCGCCGTTATCCTGCGGCGGCGGCGGCGGCGAAGGCCTGACGACTAGGCTGCTGAGGGGCGCGCGCGCAGGCTGAGGCGGCGGCGGCGCGGGCTCTTCGGGCTCGGCATCCTGCCCCGAGGCGCTCCGCTGCGGGGAGGACTCGTAGTCCTCGTCGTCGTCAGGGTCGTCTCCTCTGCCGCGCGGCCGCATCTCGCCGGACGTGTCGTTGCGGTGTGCGGCGCCTCTAGGGTTTGGAGTTCGGAGGGGGAGGAGAGAGGTTGCGGGTAAAACAAGTTTGCGACGACCGTAGGAGAGGGGTCAAGCCGTCAAGGACTCGAGGGGGGAGGTGCGAGCGGACTGGAGATCTCGTCCAATGTGGTTTTCAGTGGCGTGCCGCGTCCACCGTTGGATGAGGGGTGTTGTGAGGGTCTTCACGATACGGTTGATTCTGGCCATTGATATGTGTGTAAGCTTGTCTCAAAGATGCTAGCAAATCGCCTCAAAGGAGATAATGTCGGACAATTAGAGTGTATTCCTACTACGGAGGTTTATAATTGATAATGTGTTGATTGCGTATGAGTTATTTCATTTATCTTATGAACAAAAGAGGAGGGGGTGAAGGTTATGCAGCGATCAAAGTGAACATGAGTGAGACTTTCTCGAATAGATGATGAGAAAATTGGGCTTCTGTAGGGGATGGATCGACCCTAAAGTGTGTGTGCGCAATCACACATACTCTTGCTCGAGTTAAATCTGTCAAAGGGGCTCTGCCAAGGCGGCCCTCTGTCATCATAATTTTTCGTGTTGTGTGATGAGTGGTGGGCCTTATTACATAACGCACGGATAACTGAAAAGCTAAGTGGGCTAAGAATTTGTCCGGCAGCTCCTCCTGCCACGCACCTATTGTTTATAGATGATTCGGCCCTCAAGATCAAGGCGGAGGCGGAAGAGGCAGTGGCTTTAAAAAGAACTTAGCATTGTACGAAAATTGTTTCGGAGCTTTGTATTAACATGAAGAACTCAACAAACATGTTCAGCAAGAAATCAAGTCGGCAAGCAAGAAATCTGGAAAAGTACTCTCCGGAGATACACAAGCAAACATGAAACAAGGAGTACCTTAGTTTGTTGATCTACATTGGCAGGTCAAAGAAAAAAAGCATGTTGCTTTCTTGAAGAACAAAATCTGGGTGAGAACCCAAAGATGGGATGAAAGGCTTCTAGCCAAGTCACAAAAGTAAGTGCTTCTTAAAGTCATAGCTCATGTCATTCCGGCATATGTATTGTCATGCTTCTATTTTTCCAAGCCGTTATGTGACCAATTAAGTGCGACGATTGCTAGGTTTTGATGGAGTCAGTAGGATAAAACAAAAAATCATTGGATCGGGTGGCCGAAGTTGGTTGAGTCCAAATCAATGGGGGTCTTGGCTTCCATGACATACATATTTTCAATGTGGACATGTTTTGTAGACCTCGGGTCGGGAGCTATGGGAGTGTAACTCGACGACTCATATTGGAGCGTTTGTCGCGGAGTTCTGCTCCTTCGAGGAGCACACCATGGAATTGAGGCTAGCAGATGAATTGGGGATCTTATGGACAATTGAGTTTGATTTTGTTGGATTATGTACGAAGAATCTGCAAACTACTGAGCATCGGACATGGTAGCTACGGCGACTGTCAACAATTGATGAGTAAGTTTGGTAGGGTGACAATAGAGCATCTTGCTTGAGAAGGTAATGTGGATGCACACACGCTTGCTCGAGTTAGTTACGCGAAGAAACTATAGGAGGAATGGCATGGGCATCCTCGTGATTTCCTTATACCCTTTTTAGTAAAAGATATGGTTATTGTTTATATGATGTAGTCAAAGCTTAAAAGAAAAATAAGAGTACTGCTCCGGTGACAATAGTTCCTCCGTGTGCTCTCTCCTTAGCTGTGTTTAGGTTTTTTAGGGGACTAAGTCGTGTTCAGAAAGAAGATGAACACGTTATTTCAATTGTTGGACTAAGTCTGGGCCACGAACGCATATAGTTTGAGATCATTGAAAGTGAGAGAGGCCCGATGAGATGAAAGTTATTCCAAGACCTTCCTTGCTAGGCATTAATTTGGCTAAAAATGACGAATATCGTATTCGGTGCTTAAGGTAGGAAATAGCTCATTAAACATATACTACTAGGGAAAGGCCTATAGGTAGATGCTTAGTAGTAGCATGAGATGAGAACCCAACGCTACTGTTAAGTAGCAATAGCGAGTGGCTAGAATGAGCGCTACATGTACTATGTAACAGTAGCGCGGGGTGCCACGACAAGCGCTGCTGCTAAGTGGGCTACACAATGCCCCCACGGGCTGGCCTTAGTAGCATCGTGGGTCTCCGGGCAGCGCTACTGCTAGGCCCGTTAGAAGTAGCGCGGATCTTCGACCCTGAAAGTGCAACTATCCCTAGGTGGTTTTGGTAATTCATAACAACATATAGCTCATTGAGCTAATACTATTCCAAGAAAAATATTTCAGGAAAGCTCAATGAATGGCATGGCATGGATGAGGAAAGTGGATCCCTCAAAATACTAAGGATAAAAGGATTGGCTCAAGCTCAAAAGCTCAATACTCTACATTTTATATTTTAGTGATCCAAGATCACATTGAGTCCATAGGAAAAGCCAATACTATCAAGGAGGGATGAGGTGTTGTTTGATGAGTTTCTTGCTTCAAGTGCTTAGTGATATGCTCCAAAAACTCTCAACTACTTTCTCATATCCACATATGACCTAAACCTAAAGTCAAACTCGGCCCCACCGATTCTATCTATCCGGCGCCACCGAGTTCAGATGTCATAGCCACTGCCACAAACCCTAGGCAAATCGGTCTCACCGATAGGGATCTCGGTCTCACCGAGATGGGATAGTAATCTCTCTGTTTTCCCTTCGTAACGTTTCGGTCTAACCAAAGTGAGCAATCGGTCCCACCGAGATTGCAATGTAAACTCTCTGTTTCCCTTTCGTAACATTTCGGTCTCACCGGAAAAAGCAAATCGGTCCCACCGAGTTTGCCTAACCAACTCTCTGGTTAGCTAATTACCAAAATCGGTCTCACCGAGTTTGTGTAATCGGTCTCACCGAGATTACGTTATGCCCTAATCCTAACCATATCAGTCCTACCGAGTTGCATGTCGGTCCCACCGAAAACCCTAACAGTCACTAGGTTTACTGAATTGGTCCGACCGAGTTTGTTGATTCGGTCCCACCGAGATTGGTAAATTGTGTGTAATGGTTAGATTTTGTGTGGAGGCTATAAATACCCCTCCACCTCCTCTTCATTCGTGGAGAGAGCCATCAGAACAAACCTACACTTCCGACTTACCATTTCTGAGAGAGAACTACCTACTCATGTGTTGAGGCCAAGATATTCCATTCCTACCATATGAATCTTGATCTCTAGCCTTCCCCAAGTTGCTTTCCACTCAAATCTTCTTTCCACCAGATCCAAATCCTGTGAGAAAGAGTTGAGTGTTGGGGAGACTATCATTTGAAGCACAAGAGCAAGGAGTTCATCATCAACACACCATTTGTTACTTCTTGGAGAGTGTTGTCTCCTAGATTGGCTAGGTGTCACTTGGGAGCCTCCGACAAGATTGTGGAGTTGAACCAAGGAGTTTGTAAGGGCAAGAAGATCGCCTACTTCATGAAGATCTACCGCTAGTGAGGCAAGTCCTTTGTGGGCGACGGCCATGGTGGGATAGACAAGGTTGCTTCTTCGTGGACCCTTCTTGGGTGGAGCCCTCCGTGGACTCGCGCAACCGTTACCCTTCATGGATTGAAGTCTCCATCAGCGTGGATGTACGATAGCACCACCTATCGAAACCACGGCTAAAAAATCACCGTGTCTCCAAATTGTGTTTGAAATCTCCAAACCCTTCCCTTTACATTCTTGCAAGTTGCATGCTTTAATTTCCGCTGCTCATATACTCTTTGCATGCTTGATTGAATTGTGTGAAGATTGCTTGACTTGTGCTAAGATAGCTAAAATCTGCCAAAGACTAAAATTGGGAAAAGGTTAAGTTTTTAATTGGTCAAGTAGTCTAATCACCCCCCTCTAGACATACTTCAAGGTCCTACAAGTGGTATCAGAGCGTTGGTCTCCATTTGCTTTGATTTCCATAGCTTTTGCTGGTTATAGTCTTGGTTTCACAACCTAGGAGAGTATGGCGTCTAGCGATGGAAATTATCACCGTAGAGGTCCTTACTTTGATGGCACTAATTTTGCTAGTTGGAAGCATAAGATGAAAATGCATATTCTCGGACATAACCCCGCCGTTTGGGCTATTGTGTTTATTGGCTTGCAAGGTGAATTCTTTGATGGGAGGTGTCGGTGTCAAAACCGGCGGATCTCGGGTAGGGGGTCTCGAACTGTGCGTCTAGGCGGATGGTAACAGGAGACAAGGGACACGATGTTTTTACCCAGGTTCGGGCCCTCTCGATGGAGGTAAAACCCTACTCCTGCTTGATTAATATTGATGATATGGGTAGTACAAGAGTTGATCTACCACGAGACCAGAGAGGCTAAACCCTAGAAGCTAGCCTATGGTATGATTGTTGTTTGTCCTATGGACTAAAACTCTCTGGTTTATATAGACACCGGAGAGGGCTAGGGTTACACAGAGTCGGTTACAATGGGAGGAGATCTTCATATCGTATCTCCCAGCTTGCCTTCCACGCCAAGGAAAGTCCCATCTGGACACGGGACGAAGTCTTCAATCTTGTATCTTCATAGTCCGGGAGTCCGGCCAAAGGTCATAGTCCGGCCATCCGAACACCCCCTAATCCAGGACTCCCTCAGTAGCCCCTGAATCAGGCTTCAATGACGACGAGTCCCGCGCGCATATTGTCTTCGTCATTGCAAGGCGGGTTCCTCCTCCGAATACTTCATAGAAGATGTTTGAACACAAGGATAGTGTCCGGCTCTGCAAAATAAGTTCCACATACCACCGTAGAGAGAATAATATTTACACAAATCTAATCTGCTGACGTATTCCGTAATGTGACATCACTCTACGGCCAAGCCTTTATTTGAATCGTTTTACTATTCCACCTCAGCGCGTTTAGCGAGGCGGTTTCCTTGGCATGTCTTGTAAAAGCAGAGATTGTGTCCCCTTATTCCGGGATTCCCATCAATACGGGCGTGGGTAACCCAACCGTGCCATTGGTATGACTTCTTAATTGAAAGTGAGTCCCAAACGATCACGGGGAGGTCTCTTGGTATTCACCCTCTTTATAAAGAGACCAAGGCTCAACTCCTTTCTTTCAATCCAATCAAATCCGCCTCTCGCCTCGAGTTCCAACATCCAAAGCTCTAGATTCAGGCGCTTCGGACCTTCGATGATGTCCGACTCCGACCTCCAAGGCCGGTGGATGCCTTCCTCCATTACAGAAGAAGACGTGCGAAAGCTGAGAGATGCTAGGTATCTAACCGGTGAAATCTCGCATAGGCTGCCTGCTCAAGGGCAGGCTATTACCACTCCCCAGCCCAGTGAGAGTGTGGTGTTCACATCTCACTTCCTTCGGGGGCTAGGCTTCCCGATTGATCCCTTCGTGAGGGGGCTCATGTTTTATTACGAGCTGGAATTTCACGACTTAGCTCGGGAGTCCATCCTCCAAATCTCATCGTTCATTGTCGTGTGTGAGGCCTTCCTCCATATTACCCCTCACTTCGGACTGTGGCTTAAAACCTTCAAGGTAGAACCGAAGATGATTGAGGGGCAGCACGTTGAGTGCGGAGGGGCTATTATAAGTAAGATTGTCGATGCTCCATGGCCTGAGGGCTCTTTTCAAGAGGAGTTCGGCTTATGGCAACGGGAGTGGTTTTACACCACAACCCCCAGGGGCACCAAGTGGGTGGCGCCACCTGCTTTTCGCTCGGGTCCCCCACCGCGGCTAGCGTCATGGGTCAATAAAGGGCTTAACTGGGGGCCGCCCAAGGACGTGCCCTTGCTGCAGGGCCGCATTCGAGATCTCCTAGAAAGAGATATCAATCTGGCGGTAGTGGCGCAGGTTATGCTGATTCGCCGCATACTGCCCTGCAAACGTCGCCCCCTCCGCCTGTGGGAATTTAATCCGGAAGGACCGCGAGCCCTCCAACACTTTATGGGAACGACACCCGTGGAGATGTACAAATTATTCTTGGGATCACAAGCAATGTGTCCGGACTTGTCCGAGGACGCAGGTCTGAGCTGCAATCACCCGGACACTCAAGTAAGTAGCCCTGTACCCGGACACTCTATCTGTACATTTATCATAACACTGCCTTTAAAAGAGCTATCCTTCACACATGAGTGGATAGCGAAAGCAAAGCTTATCAGATGTCCGACCCCCCTCCCTGAGACCACGTCGGATCCCGTGTTGACCAGGATGCTGGAGATTGCGCCTTTGGAAGAAGGCGAAGAGGGGAACAAAGAAGCTGCCGCCTCCTCGAAGGAAGCTGTCGGGAAGGGAGGAATCGAGAATTCCTCTATCCAGGGAAAGAAGAGGACCGCCTCTAAAGACCCGGAGGCGATGGCCTCGAAGCGGGGGAAGAAATCTTCGTCAGAGGGTCCGGCACCGGAGGGTGCTCCGGCCACATTGTGCCCCCAAGGGGATCAGCTCTCCAACGAGCCGTAAGTAAAGAGGGGGGGTTTAAAATGAGTGATATCCCTGTTTTCTTTCTGAGGAAGATAACCAAAATTTTACCTCGCAGTTCGGATCTCAACCCTTCTCAGCAGAGCTCATCTTCCGGGGATATTCGTCCAGAGATGATGGAGAGCAAAACGCCTCCCCCCGCTGTACCATCTTGCGAGGATGGCGACCCCAAGGTGTCGTCTCGGAGGATTTCTCCAAATCCAGACTTTGAAAAAGGTCGCTGGACTAGTCTGGCACCTTTAGGTGCACGGTCGGAGGGGCTGCAGGATCTGCTCGAGCGAGCGTCTATCTCAGAAGAACACCGTGTGTTGATGGACACGGTGATTAGAAGGATTTCATCCGCGGAAAGCAGATTGTACGAGGCCGCCAGGAGTTTACTGACAGGTTTTGAGGTACGCAAAAAGATGTACCTTTTGACAGAGCCGCATATATAAAATGTGGCCTGTATAAATAGTAGCCCCTGAGACTCTGTGTGTTGTCAAAAATGACGGCGCACAGAGGATCATAATCCCAGGTATAATATGTCGCCTTTCCTATGTAGGTGGCCAGGCGTTCGGTGGCTAGCCGGACTGATGAATCTGCCGAGCTAAAGCGGCAACTTTACGTAGCAGATGCTGACATCACGCTTGTAAATAAGCGGCTAGACGAGGCACAAGGTATGTAATGTCTCCAAAGACATCTGATAAGAGGAGCTTGGTGCTCGTGCCTTATAACATATGTGCTTAATGCAGATGGTGCCGCTGCCGTGGAGAACCTTCGGGCGGAACTTGCCCGAGCCAAGGAGCAAGCGAGGAAGAGTGATGCGGCTGCCGCCAAAGCGGCTGAAGAGCTAAAAGCCGAACAGGCTGCTCACTGCCAAAGCAAGAAGGAAATGGCCGAGATGGCCGTAAAATTGAAGGATGCTGCCGACCATTGTAAGCTTCATGAAGAAGATAGGGTGGCACAGAAGGACCTAGAAAAGGTCATTGTCGAGGCCAAGGACACTCGCTCTACAATGAGAGCTATGAAGGAGGAGCTACGTCAGGCCGAAGATGTCGCGGCTGGAAAGCCCTATATGCTGCGGATGAAGTTCGGGGATCCTAAGTATGCTCCGTTGGACCGGAAGTGGAGTGCGGCGAACACTTATCTGGATTTGGCGGCAAGTGTCGCGGACGTGACTGAACACTTTCGGGGTCTGGATGACCATAAATTGGAGGAACTATTTTGGTCGCAGTTCCATAATCCGGAGCGCCCACTTTCGGTATCCGACCATTTGGCCGCTTGGGCGGAGCTGAACAGGTTGTCCGGACTCGCTATGAGGTATGTCGCGAGTCGTCTGTGGCCGGAAGAGCCAGAGCCGAAGAGTTATTTTGGCTTGGTGCAGCAGTTCCTTGGTTCGGTGCCGCATGTTGATACAATGAAGAGGTCAGCGTGCATAGAGGGTGCACAAATGGCTCTTGCCCGTGTCAAGACATACTAGACAGATATGAAGGCCAGTGTTGTTGCATCCCGAGATTCGGACGAAAGCCAAGTACCTGCCAAGCACTACTTTGAGGAAGTTCTTCAGGGCGCTCATTTAATAGAGACGCAATGCTTGAAGGATGTTGTATTCGAATAACATGCGCTATTGTAAAACAATATTTTGATAGGATGTAAAAGCTTTTTATACTTGTGCTTTCAAGAATCATAATGCCTCCTGTGCGGCCGTTAATGTATATGTGTATATAACCTGAAAGATGCAGTCGTTGGCTTCAGCCCCCACGCATATAATGCGGGGGTGTTCGCAAAAGGCGCCTTTTCACACTTGACCCAACGTCTTGGTCCTATAAAGGAGGTGATAGCGCGGCGAACTAGGAAACCGGACTATAATACTTTATCACTTTCACTTAGCCATAGGAGTTTGACAGTGGGGCTACTGAATAGCCCCTAGTGGCACAGCGCTCGCCCGAATTCGGGGCGCGTGTGTGCCTAACCGGGAAACGACCCTTTGTTAATGCGGAGGAATCCTAAAGATTCCGGCAGGTCATCGAGTGGTTGACCAGTCTCTCGCTAGATCATGGCAGTCAGTTTTCGGCTTTCTCTACTGAGGTGCTCGCCTGGCCGAACCGGGGCACAATCGCAGTAGTTCTCCTGGTGCCGCCTTAGCCGATAGAGCGGAACGTAAGGTAGCAAAACACAGGAGCCAGGCAAACCCAACATTTGACCAAAGACATGATTCAGAGCTGATGCATATAAGGCCAAACTCGCGACGCCGAACACTCCCTAAGGTATTCGGTCTTTATGAAGACGGGCCGAACAAAAGCCCTTGGTAAAAAAGCCCCTGGTGTCCAGGTACGCGTGAAATTCTGGCGTGGCCACATGCCAAGATGCCAGCGTCCTCCTCGGTGATAGCAAAAACCGGGGGATGTTATCAACAAGAGACAGTAAAAAAGGTTTATGCAGGGTCTTAATCTGAAAAGAATCCTTGAAACGGGTCCCTGCTGCACGTCTACGTGTGTGTCTCCGTTGTGCCGTATCCTGGACGGGTGTAGCACGGCGTTCGTCTGCAAAAGAGAGGAACTTAGTGGAAAATCAATCGTGCGGGAAATCTATGTGAAAATAAACAAAGCATAATACAAAAACATGGGTATGATTGAGCTTTATTGTCGCGTGGAGCCCCTTGTACAGGGTTATGCGGCTATGAAGCTTTTGCATGTTTTACACCGGATTCGTTGAGCCATGTCCGGGGTCTTTAACGACCTATGTAGGTGCTCTGAGTAATAAAGCTGGGTAAGTGTGCGGTTGTCAAGGCAGCCGCACCATCCTACGTGCTCGGGGATCACTTGATATTTCCCTTTAATGAGATGATGCCTCGTGGACCGGGCATTTTGAGTGTAAGGGATGCATAATGCGGTATTGCGTTAAAGTGGGCGAAAGCTTCGCGTCCCAGTAGCGCTTGATAGCGACTTATGAATGGGGCGATGTGAAAGGTTAGCATTTCGCTTTGGAAGTTGTCGGGGGAGCCGAACATAACTTCTAACGAGAGGGAACCCATACAATGGGTATCTGGGCCTGGTGTGACCCCTTTAAAGGAAGTGTTGCCATGGCGGATTATTGCTGGGTTTAACCCCATCTTGCGGATTGTGTCCTAATATAGTAAGTTTAGGTCACTGCCGCCGTCCATGAGGACTTGTGTAAAGTGGAGTCCGTCAATTATCGGATCTAAGACCAAGGCAGTCCGGCCTGCGTTCCGGATACCTCTAGAGTAATCCTGATGGTCAAAGGTGATTGGTTGTAACAACCAGTGGCTGGATTCCTCTGGGACATGCCGTGTGGCGCGTATCTCCGTAGGCGCCAATCTGTTTTTTCCTTTTGTCACATGAAGTGAATTTACTGTTTTGACTTCTTGTGGGAACTTCTTTTGTTCTCCGGTGTTCTGCTTATGGGATTCGCCGTCATCCTCGCTTGGTATGTCGAGCCCCTTGTGTTCGGTGTTGAGTTTGCCGGATTTCTTGAAGACCCAACAATCTCTATGGGTATGGTTTGCCCGCCTCCCGGGGGTGCTATGGATTTGACATATTTTGTCCAAGATTGTGTTGAGGTTAGATAGCTCGTCACTGTCATCTTTGGGAGGCGGCTTTTTCCGATTTTGCCGAGAGCTTTTGAATCCGGCGTTGACTGCCGTGCTCTTCGGGCTGTTATCCTTGATCCGGCGCTGTTCCTTGCTACGGTGTGATTTCCCGTTTCCATCTCTGAGTTTGGATGTACTTGGGTCGCTGGTGCTGCTCCTTGCCAACCAGCTATCCTCTCCTGCACAAAAGCGGGTCATGAGGCTTGTCAATGCGGCCATTATTCTTGGCTTTTCTTGGCCGAGGTGTCTGGCGAGCCATTCGTCTCGGATGCTATGTTTGAAAGCTGCTAGGGCTTCGGCGTCCGGACAGTCGACTATATGATTCTTTTTCGTAAGAAATCTGTTCCAGAGTTTCCGGGCTAACTCTCCGGGTTGTTGAGTTATATGACTTAGATCGTCTGCATCCGGAGGTCGGACATAGGTCCCTTGAAAATTTGCTCGAAAAGCATCCTCGAGCTCTTCCCAACTTCCTATGGTGTTTTCGGGAAGGCTTTTAAGCCAATGCCGGGCTGGCCCTTTGAGCTTGAGGGGTAAGTATTTTATGGCGTGGAGGTCATCTCCTCTAGCCATGTGTATGTGGAGGATATAATCCTCAATCCAGACTCCAGGGTCTGTTGTTCCGTCGTATGCCTCTATGCTTACGGGCTTGAATCCCGCTGGGAATTCATGGTCCAGCACCTCGTCGGTGAAACATAGGGGATGTGCGGTGCCCCTGTATTTGGGTGTGCCGCGATGTTCGGATATTTGTTGCGTTGCATTGCTTACTAGAGCTTGCTTTCTTGGCCCGTAGATGGATCTGGTTGGACCGTCTTTTTGATGCGAATCCTTGGGCGGATAGCGTGCCGGATTGAGTGTGGCACCCTGTGTCGCTCAATGTCGATCGTGGGGTCGTCTATCCGACCTGGTGGCTTCCTTGTTTTTTGACTGTGGGGGCTCTAAGGCCTCCTCATCAAATTTCGGTAGTAATTTTCACTTCGGATAGCTCTTTGTGTGGTGACTGTCGCCGTACTTGTGTGCAGTGTTGAGTACTTTGCCCCATCTGATTCTGAGTGCATCTTTCGATGTTTTGAGCTTTCGCTTCTGCTTTTTCAGGCTACGCGCGGTGGCGACGAGCCTTTGGTGGAGGTTCTTCTGCTCCAGCAACTTGTCGGACGTGAGGTCGTCCGGACTATTATCTTCGTCGGGGACGGGTTGTTCGGTTTGTTTATCCAAGTTACCCTGTTCGGACGGTTGCTCGACGGCATGTTCGTCGTCCGCCAGTTCACCCTGCTCTATGGCTAGGTCTCTGTCAAGGTGGGGTTTGGCGCGGCACTTATGCCGCCGCTTTGATTGCTTTTCGAGGGAACGATCCCTCGTTGCGCCCTTTTGATCCTCGTCGTCGTTTCTTTTAAGTGTGTCCACCATGCATACATCGTGTGATGAGGTGGTTGTCCAGTGCCCTATAGGCGCTGGTTCTTGTTTGTCTCCTTCATCGGCGTCTATACCGTCGATGTCTTTGGAGTCGAAGCCGAGCATGTCGGTTAAATCATCGACAGTGGCTATGAAGTGGGTGGTGGGTGGGTTTCGAATTTCTTCGTCGTCCGTATCCCAACCTTGCTGACCATAGTCCGGCCCGGGCTCTCCTGACAAAGAGAGGGACTTTAGTGAATTCAGGATGTCGCCAAAGGGTGAGTGCTGAAAGAAGTCCGTGGCGGTGAACTCCATGATCAGAGTCCAATTGGGTTCGATCGGAAGGGGTGCGGAAGATTCGGAGTCCGGAAAGGAGTCTGGCACCTTGGAGTCACAGGCCTCACAAAGGACTAGGCTGGTATTCGGCTCGATCGCCGTAGAGATTGCAGCTTCCGGGGCGGCGTCCAACCGTCCGTCCCCGATTGGTGTGGTCGGCTCCGAGCTAAGGGTCGGAGCGGACACCTGAGCAGCACTCTGAGCGCTGTCCGGCGACAGAGCTAGATCATGCCCATCATGACAGTGCGACGCGCTCGGCCGTGGCTCGAATCCGTCGAAGATCAAGTCCCCGTGGATGTCAGCCGTGTAGTTTAAACTTCCAAATCTGACCTGATGGCCAGGGGCGTAGCTTTCAATCTGCTCCAGATGGCCAAGCAAATTGGCCCGCAGTGCGAAGCCGCTGAACACGAAGATCTGTCCGGGGAGAAAAGTCTCACTCTGGACCACGTCGTGGTTGATTATCGAAGAAGCCATCGGGCCTAAAGGTGACGACACAGAGGAACTCTCAATGAAAGCACCAATGTCGGTGTCAAAACCGGCGGATCTCGGGTAGGGGGTCCTGAACTGTGCATCTAGGCGGATGGTAACAGGAGACAAGGGACACGATGTTTTTACCCAGGTTCGGGCCCTCTCGATGGAGGTAAAACCCTACTCCTGCTTGATTAATATTGATGATATGGGTAGTACAAGAGTTGATCTACCACGAGATCAGAGAGGCTAAACCCTAGAAGCTAGCCTATGGTATGATTGTTGTTCATCCTATGGACTAAAACTCTTCGGTTTATATAGACACCGAAGAGGGCTAGGGTTACAAAGAGTCGGTTACAATGGGAGGAGATCTTCATATCGTATCGCCTAGCTTGCCTTCCACGCCAAGGAAAGTCCCATCCGGACACGGGACGAAGTCTTCAATCTTGTATCTTCATAGTCCGGGAGTCCAGACACCCCCTAATCCAGGACTCCCTCAGGAGGGAACCAAACCGTGAAGCTAGCGCAGATGAATTGAAGATGCTGCAATACAACGCTCAAGCTTGTGATATCCTCTTCAACGGGTTGTCCTCGAAGAATTCAACAAAATCAGCCATCTTGAGAATGCAAAGGAAATTTGGGATACTTTGATTGATATGCACGAAGGTACCGACTCCGTCAAGGAATACAAATTGGATGTGCTCCAAAGTCAACTTGACAAGTTCAAAATGAAGGATGGTGAAGGTGTTGCTGAAATGTACTATAGGCTTGCTCTTATCACAAATGAGATTGCAGGCTTAGAAAGTGAAGAGATGACCGACAGATTCATCATCCAGAAGATCCTAAGAGCATTGGATGGAAAATATGATACCGTGTGCACATTGATCCAAATGATGCCCAATTACAAGAATCTCAAGCCAACCGAAGTCATTGGAAGAATTGTTGCTCATGAGATGTCACTCAAGGATAAAGAGGAACTTCACAACAAGTCAAGTGGTGCTTACAAAGCCTCATGTGAAGCCCCTACATCATCAAGTGAGAAACAAACCTTCAATGAAGAATTGAGCTTAATGGTGAAGAACTTCAACAAATTCTACAAGAGTATAAGCAAAGAAAGAAGCTCCAAGTCAAGGTCCTACAATGACAAAAGATCTTCCAGTCTAGAGCGCAATTGCTACAATTGTGGAAGACCTGGACACTATTCCAATGAGTGTACGACACCCTACAAAAGAAGAGAAGATTTTCCCAAGAGAAGAAGTAGAAGAGAAGAATCACCGCCAAGAGAGAAAAGGAGTAGAGATGATCGTTATGAACAAAGAACATCCCGGAGAAGCAAGGATTCAGAAAGGAAGGACAAGTCATCAAAGAGCTACACAAAACGAAGACATCAAGCTCATGTTGGTGAATGGGTATCCGGTTCTGACTCTGAACATCACTCCGAGAGAAGCTATCACTCCGACTCCGAACCTACTCAAGATGAAGGTGTTGCCGGTCTAGCACTTGTGTCGACCAACTCCTACGACATATTTGATTCACCAAATGAAGGAATTGGAAGATGCTTCATGGCTAAAGGCCCTAAGGTAACTCACCCCGAGTATGTCAATTTCAATAGTGATGAAGATGACTTGTTAGGTGATGATGATTTACTTATTGACAACTCTAGTGATGAATACTATGATGAAATGTCAATTAATCATGCTAAACAAGATAAAACGAATGACAATGATAAGGAGAAGATTGAGCTTCTAACTAAAGAACTAAACACTCTTAAGTTAGCTCATGAAACTATCTTAGGGGATCATCGAGAACTTTTGAGGACTCATGAGAAGTTACACTTTGAAAAGCTCAATCTTGAGCAAGAGCATGAGTTCTTAAAAGCAATCAATGATGATCTTTGCAAGAAAAGTTCTTCTTACATTGCCAAGCGTTTACTCTTATCTACTTACATGCCTCAAGTCAAGTCTAGTAACAAGAACAAGAAGGATTCTCCCTCTAGTAGTAACAATAATCATGCTAAATCCAATATTGTTGCTTCTAGTAGTTCTCTTGATTCCACTAATGATTCTCTTAGCCAAGTTACACTTGAGCAAGAAAATAGCTTATTGAAGGGAATTATAGAGAAAGGTGTATACAAGAGCCTTGCCGGGAGTAAGCAATTCGAGGAAATTGTACGCAAGCAAGGAAGGCACCGGAAGAATCAAGGTGTTGGTTTTGAACGAAAGTTCAATGCCAATGGAGTTGAGTGGGAAGAAGATCAGTACCCCAAGACGAAGTTTGTTCCTCAACAAGAGAAGTACGATCCTACTTCCTTCAAGGGAACACAAGCTCAAGATGATCTTCCACCACAAGACCACAAGCAAAAAGGCAAGGACAAGCTTCAAGAGGAGATTGATGCATTTGAAGAAGCTCCTAAGGCCTTGGTCAAGTGGGTTCCCAAGACTACGTCAACTTCTACTTCATCAAGCACGACTACAATTCCAAGGATTCCCATCAAGATGATGTGGATCCCGAAGAAGAAGAACTAGAGAGTTCTTGAGGGTGACTCCGCCAACATTCTTCACTCATATCATTATGGAAAGGACAAGTGTAATCGACTTCCACATCTTGCACTAGTTCAAGGAGTCACAAACCCTCTTGTTGGTAAGGCAAGGGACAAGGTAACCTAATGCCTTCATGGACATCATATTGTGTGTGCATCACTCTATGTCTATGGATATACTTGTTTGTTCCTTGTGGGACTAACCCGTGTAGGTATTGAACTCCAAATGATCTACATCAACATTGAGCATCCACATCTTCAACACCTACATGAAGTCATCATCGACAAAACCCAAGGTTAGTTCATCCCTCTTAGGGGGGATCTCACATCTAGGGGGAGCTTAACTCTAAGAATTGAGTCAAAGCAACTCTAATGATGTGAACACATCAATGCATTATGTAAAAGTGGTAACCCCACTTGAGCTTAAACGATGAGTATGGCCTATGATCAAATGTTCTCATTTGACTCCTAAGTCAATGTACTCATATATAGATGACCTAGTCATCGCCAATTGGTTGATAGATGCTAGAATTGGTTGTGCATGCTTTGCCACACATTTCATTTGCCATTTTATTGTGTGAGCATGTTGGTTGCATATTTAACTCATTCTAGGACATCCACTTGTTGCTTTGATTGATTGGCTTCTTTTTCTTTTGCCAAGTGGATGAACAAGAATGCCTAAGAACCTTCTCTAGCTATCTATGCTTTTCTTGTCTCAAACTCTATTCATGCTACATCACAAAATTTGATCAAGTCAGATTCAAACCACTCTGTGTGAGGAGCACTCGGAATCCCCGATTCGTCATGGACTTAAACTTCCAAAACTTCTTTGTGTGTTTTGGTCTAAACGATTCTTCCATTTCGGTCATACCGAGATCACTAAGTCGATCTAGGTTTTTAATCTCGGTGCAACCGATTTGAACTTTTCGGTCTCACCGAGTTGCTGTACCTGTCAACAGTTATGCATCTCGGTGCCACCGAGTTGTTCCACTCGGTCACACCGATAGGGTCGGGCTATATATACTCACGGGCAAATTTTTTGGAAAACTTCTCCAAACCTCTTCGCCAGCGCATAGCTCGCTCTGCCTCATAGGTATCCGGATCGTCGACTTCGTCGCCAGCCGCCTCCAATCGCTGGTCTCCGCAGCCGTCAACGGAATTCATCCCCGCCGTTGCTGCCGTAGCGAGTTCATCACCAAACTAGGGTATGGACTCGATCACAGTGCTATCCTCGTCCGATTCCTAGCACATTGTGTTCATTATGATTCTTGCCACGATTGAAACACATCTATCCAGTCAAAACAATCCTTATATTAGATGAGATTTGAAATTTTAGGGTTAGGTTTCCGCCGAAACCATCTCGGACCCACCGAGTTGAAAAACTCGGTTCCACCGATTCGGCTAATGCCATTGCACAAGTGATTCTCGGTCTGACCGAGAATTGCGAATCAGTGTGACCAATTTTAGAACTCAGTGAAACCCTAGCAGTCTCGGTGCCACCGAACTGTGACTCGGTCTGACCGAGATCACTAGTTTAGGTTCCAAAAGCTGCTTCGGTATCACCGAGTTTGCAAATTGGTTGATCCGAAATGTTTTCTGTGGAAAACTAAAACTAAGTTTTTGAATCATTCTTTTGCAAAAATCTCTGCATTCCGTGATGCTCATCCATTCTATCTCAACTACATCTATTCATAGGGTCAGCAGTCAGTGTTTGCAGCATGTCAGACCAAAGTGACAGCCAGAATAGGGAAGAAGAGCATATTCACATGAGTGAGGGCACTAGTCCCTCTAGTTCCTCAGATGAAGGCAGCAGGAGCACTCCTAGCAATTTGCCCAAAGCAGCCACAAGAGCTAGAAGGAAGAGAACCCCAGACTCCGAGGATGAGGACTATGTGGCAGCTGAAGATGAGGCTACTTCCAAGAAGGTAGTGCTCAAAAAGGAGTATGGCTCAGCTAAGACCACAAAGCCTGGACTGAATAGGAAGGTCCCTGCCAAGAGGACACCTATGCTGAAGGTCAGAGGATCAACACAAGAACCTGAAAACCTGATCCCAAAGAGCCAGCTGCAGAAGGAAAGAAGAGGAAGGAAAGGGTCAGAAAGACCATGGCCAGAGTTGTTGGACAACCTTCCATGATGGAAGAGGAGGAGGAAGAAGAGGTTGCTGCACCAGCACCCAAGGCACAAAAGTTGATGGGTGATGCTATAAGGTCAGGGGCTACATCATCAAAGCCCAAGGAAGCACCCAAAGCTGCCTCCAAGGCCAAGTCTGCACCTAAGAGGAATACCAGGAGCATACCAGCTGCTGAGAAGAACAAGGCCCCAATGCCTGAAGTTGCAGCTGAGGAAGAAGATGAAGGACAAGTTCTGACGAAGCTGAAACCCAAGATTCCAGACCACAACGATGCTCATCCAGTGGCTAAGAATATGAAGCTGAGGAAGGATGCAGGGATTAGGCAGTGGAGATTGTCTGGTCTCTATGCAATCAGAAGAAGAACTGCTATTGATTACAGGTTCCACACTAAGGAACAACAGGACTTTTATGAGACTGTGTTGTTGGACAAGAAGCCCATAGTTTGTGATATGAGGTGGGTAGACTGGAAATACATGAAGGAAAATGAGGATCACTACCCAGGAGTATTTGACAACTTTAAGGCTTGTGGATTTGATGAGTTTGTTGGACAGAAGTTCACAAAATGGAATGATGAGCTAGTTATGCAATTCTACTCCACAGCTCACTTTTATCCTGATGGTAGAATAGTCTGGATGTCTGAAGGTACAAGGTACCAATCGACTATTGAGGAATGGGCAAATCTGATCAATGCCCCAGAGGAAAAAGAAGATGACTTGGATGTCTACTCCAAGAAGAAGAAGGATCACGATTCAATGTCACATATGTACAAGGAGATCCCAGACAAAAGCACTTGAGACTTTCAAGTTTGGGTCTGTCCATTTTCTTCTGTCAGGACTGCCAACAATCAATTGGATCCTTAGGCACACTCTATTGCCCAAGTCAGGTGACCACAACATGATCAGAGGGCATGCAATTAATTTGCTACACATATTTGATGTGCCACAGAAATTCAAGGTCATGAGCCTCATAGTTGAGACTATCAAGAGGACAGCAGCAGAGCAAAAGAGAAGTTGTGGGTATGCCCCACAAATCCAGGAGTTGATAAATTCCAAGATGGGCACAGGAAAATACCTGTTGGATAAGGAACACTTTGTTCTCTATCCAGATTTTGAGGACAATCAAGTTGTCATGAATGATAATGAACCATCATCAGTGCAAGCTCAAGAGAAAAAGGAGAAGGCAAAGAAGGAGAAGGCTGCCAAGATGCTAACTTTAGAGAAGGCATCTGAGTACTTTCTGAAGAGCAAGAAGGACCAGCTTGGTTACTTAATAGCATCAACTCTGAGGATTGAGAAAGGGTTGGCCACCCTAACTCAAAACCAGGAGAGCTTGGAAAGAATCATGGAACAAAAATTCTATGACCTTGATGTGAAAGTAACTGAGATTCAGTCAGTTGTGGAGCAGCTATAGGATGACATGCAGGAGAGGAAGGGCAGGACAACTACTGATGCATTTTCCAGAGTGCCCCGAGCTTAGAGATCAGCTGCAGAGCCTGTGACAAACACTAGAGCCACTTCATCTGCACCAGCCGCAGCTCCAGTGCAACCAGCTCCATCACCAACTCCTTCAGCTCCATCCACATCAACTAAAGTCTTCGTCCAAGGAGCCATCTCTACACCACCAACTGAAGACCAAGCCTGAGAGACGAAATAGTACTATGCATTTTCTAGGAACTTTTTGGTAACTTGTTGCCAAAGGGGGAGAAAAATGTATAGATCATAGGCTTCGAGAGAGAGAGAGTTTGCTTTTGTTCTCTCTTGTCTTCGTGGTTGAACTTTATTTGCTTTTGATTACTTGAGATACTATGCTATTATCTGTGAGACATTGATGATCATGTGTTTGATCATAAGCTACACTTATGCTTGTTAGATGATATTATCTTATTTATCTTTATATGATCATTCACTTTGCTTGGTGATGAGTGCATGTATTCAATCTTTATTATTTTGAGCGCTCCACCAAGATGTATGTGACATGGAAGAGTAACCCATGAGCCTAATTCCTTGTGCATTTGCAGTCCAAAGCAAATCTTAAACTATGCACAAATTTAGGGGGAGCTCTTGCTTATCACATACTTCCCAAAGCAACGATGTTTTTCAATCTTATTATCATTTGTCGAAGCTTTGATCTATATGTTGTCATCAATTACCAAAAAGGGGGAGATTGAAAGTGCAACTATCCCTAGGTGGTTTTGGTAATTCATAACAACATATAGCTCATTGAGCTAATACTATTCCAAGACAAATATTTCAGGAAAGCTCAATGAATGGCATGGCATGGATGAGGAAAGTGGATCCCTCAAAATACTAAGGATAAAAGGATTGGCTCAAGCTCAAAGCTCAAGACTCTATATTTTATATTTTAGTGATCCAAGATCACATTGAGTCTATAGGAAAAGCCAATACTATCAAGGAGGGATGAGGTGTTGTTTGATGAGTTTCTTGCTTCAAGTGCTTAGTGATATGCTCCAAAAACCCTCAACTACTTTCACATATCCACATATGACCTAAACCTAAAGTCAAACTCGGCCCCACCGATTCTATCTATCCGGCGCCACCGAGTTCAGATGTCATAGCCACTGTCACAAACCCTAGGCAAATCGGTCTCACCGATAGGGATCTCGGTCTCATCGAGATGGGATAGTAATCTCTCTGTTTTCCCTTCGTAACATTTCGGTCTAACCGAAGTGAGCGATCGGTCCCACCGAGATTGCAATGTAAACTCTCTGTTTCCCTTTTGTAACATTTTGGTCTCACCGAAAAGAGCGAATCGGTCCCACCGAGTTTACCTGACCAACTCTCTGGTTAGCTAATTACCAAAATCGGTCTCACCGAGTTTGTGTAATCGGTCTCACCGAGATTACGTTATGCCCTAACCCTAACCATATCGGTCCTACCGAGTTGCATGTCGGTCCCACCGAAAACCCTAACGGTCACTAGGTTTACTGAATCGGTCCGACCGAGTTTGTTGATTCGGTCCCACCGAGATTGGTAAATTATGTGTAACGGTTAGATTTTGTGTGGAGGCTATAAATATCCCTCCACCTCCTCTTCATTCGTGGAGAGAGCCAGCAGAACAAACCTACACTTCCAACTTACCATTTCTGAGAGAGAACTACCTACTCATGTGTTGAGGCCAAGATATTCCATTCCTACCATATGAATCTTGATCTCTAGCCTTCCCCAAGTTGCTTTCCACTCAAATATTCTTTCCACCTGATCCAAATCCTGTGAGAGAGAGTTGAGTGTTGGGGAGACTATCATTTGAAGCACAAGAGCAAGGAGTTCATCATCAACACACCATTTGTTACTTCTTGGAGAGTGGTGTCTCCTAGATTGGCTAGGTGTCACTTGGGAGCCTCCGACAAGATTGTGGAGTTGAACCAAGGAGTTTGTAAGGACAAGGAGATCGCCTACTTCGTGAAGATCTACCGCTAGTGAGGCAAGTCCTTTGTGGGCGACGGCCATGGTGGGATAGACAAGGTTGCTTCTTCGTGGACCCTTCTTGGGTGGAGCCCTCCATGGACTCGCGCAACTGTTACCCTTCATGGGTTGAAGTCTCCATCAATGTGGATGTATGATAGCACCACCTATCGGAACCACGACTCAAAAAACACCGTGTCTCCAAATTGCGTTTGCAATCTCCAAACCCTTCCCTTTACATTCTTGCAAGTTGCATGCTTTAATTTCCGCTGCTCATATACTCTTTGCATGCTTACTTGAATTGTGTGAAGATTGCTTGACTTGTGCTAAGATAGCTAAAATCTGCCAAAGACTAAAATTGGGAAAAGGTTAAGTTTTTAATTGGTCAAGTAGTCTAATCACCCCCTCTAGACATACTTCAAGGTCCTACAGACCCCCACTACTACTGTCGCCAGCCCAAGCCTAGCTCCCCATCCCACTTAGCTTTGGCCCCGCGCTACTGCTAAGCTACCCCTATTTTCTTTCTCCACGGCCTGCTCCCCTACCTCCGCCTCACTCTCCCCTCACACTCTCTCGTCTCTCTCTATCGTCTTCGTTGCTCATCATTGCTCCGAGGTATCTCCCTCCCTCCTCCCTCCTCTCGTTGCCCGCCATCCACGCCCTCCTCCCTCCTCCTCATCGACTGTCATCCTCCTCCCTCTCTCCTTCTTCCCTCCCCCATCTCGGCCTCCTCCCTCTCTCCTCCTTCCCTCCCTGCCTCCCTCCTCCTTCCTTCCTACCTTCCTCCCTCCCCCATCTATGTTTTTGAATAAAATAGAGCATATAGGTTATATGAATAAAATGTAGGTATCTTGAATAGAATAAAATAGAAAATATAGGTAGAATGGAGGTTATTTGAATAGAATAGATAGGTAGAATTTTGTTGTAGAATGTAGAAATTTTGTTGTAGAAGTTTGATTAGAATAGAATAGATAGGTAGAATGTAGGTACTTTGAATAGAATAGAATAGATAGGTAAAATGTAGGTATTTTGAATAGAATAGAATAGATAGGTAGAATTTTGAATATAAAAAAGTTTTAGTAATAGAAATTTTTAGGTATAGAAAATTTTCAATTATAGAAATGTATTGGAATGCTATATGAGAAAAATTTAAGTATCAAATTTAGTAGCAAAATTTAGGTATAGAAATTTTTAGTAATTTTCTTTTTCAATATGGAAATGTATTGGTCACTTTAATTATTTTTATGTCATTATCACTTTGTCATTAAAGAATGTTATATGAGATTTGACGATCTAAAATTTTCACTCAGTGGAATATGCAGGCTTTCTCGTCGGAGTTTCGTCTACTTCCTCTACACCCGAGTCGATGAGCTAAAAGTCTACCTCCTCCTTTTCTTCTCCTCGGACATGTGTATGATGATATTTGGACATGTTTTGTAGGGAACACCTCCATGTGGCCTATGTTTTGCTGGAATGTTGATTAATTTCTGTCCTGGCAAATTTTAGGCGCTCGATGTGTCCTGTTTTAGCAAAGGTCATGCCGAAATTTTTCGTGGATTTCAGCATGACTTGTGCTATAAAGTAGGAAATATCGAGTGCCCGTGATTTTCCGGAACATGAATTAAATGACATTCCGGCAAACCATAGGTCATCTTTTTATGTCATTACTCGATATATGTAATGGGTTGACTGTCATTCTATCAAGGCTCCTTGTGTGACTTTTAGTCCGCTCTTGAAGGAAGGATGCCAATTGTTGTCGTGGGGGTCGTTTTATTTCCTTCTTCTCGTGATATACCTTGGTAATGCACGAGAGGAGGAAGGGAAGCGACCATCACCGAGGGTCAAAATATCTGTGAGGGAGTGTCCACCATATACTGTCGAAATATGAGAGAGGAAGAATTCCGACTGTTGTCATGGGGTCGCTTCTTCTTCATTCGAAGGTGCTAGACATTTTGGTGTAATGCACTTTCGAATGAAAGGAGGAGCGACCATCACCGACATTCGCAAAATGTTAGAGAGGAAGAATCCCGACTATTGTCGTGGGGTCGCTGAGGGAGTCCTGGATTAAGGGGTCCTCGGGCCGCCGGCCCACTGCATATGGGCCGGACTGATGGGCTCCTATGGATCCGAACTAGGGAGTAGACCCGTGACCAGACAGGAGATCTTCGGGGCCGTGGCATGCCCTCCAAGTCAAGATTTAGCATAATCTTTCCTTTTTGTAACCGGTCGCATGTAACCCTAACCCTACTAGTGTCTATATAAACCAGAGGGTTTTAGTCTCTAGGGCTAGAGCAACATCCAATCCCTCCTCAACCTAGGGTTTAGCTCACCTGATCTCGAGGTAGATCAACTCTGTAACCATACTATACACATCAAATACAATCAAGCAGGACGTAGGGTTTTACCTCTCAGAGAGGGCCCGAACTTGGGTAAACACCGTGTCATCGTCCCTTGTTTCCAGTCGACCCAAGATCCACAGCTCGGGACCCCCTACCTGAGATCCGCCGGTTTTGACACTGACATTGGTGCTTTCATTGAGAGTTCTGTTGTTGGGTCGCCGAAGGATCGATGGCTCGCTTGATCATCGGAGATGGCGTCCGCTCTAGGGGCCTCTTTGTCCCTGACCAGCTCTTTGCGTTTGGCAGCATTGTGCTGCATGCCAACCCAACCAGTCATCTAGACCAAATCGACAATTTCGCCCCCTAACACCAAATTAGATTCGGCAACCTGGAGTACGTCTCAGATGCCCGAGGTGATCTAGTCTTTGCCGGATTCGCGCCCCGCTTGGTACTCCCATGGGCCCCGCAGGGCTCGCTCTGCGGTCTTCTCCCGATCCGATCTACAGATCGGCCTCAATCCCTCAGCCAGCCTTGAGCCGGAACATCGCCGCCCAGTCCGGAGACTAGGGATCCTCTTCGACCACACCAACGATGCCTGCTAAAGACTCAGCTTCGGGCCTCGGTACGAGAGCGGTGTTCGGACACCAGGAGTCACCCCTAGCCGAACCCTCCCCCATGTCGTGGATCTGGCCTTGAGCCTCAGTGACGGGTCGATGTTCGGAAATCGGGAATCATCCCTTACCAAACTCACCCTCGCCGACTTGGCCTCGAGCCCCAATACGGATGAAGCATCCGAGGACCAGGTCTTACCCTTAGTCTCTCCTCCCTATTCAGCCATAAAGCCGACCCCAGGCCTTAAGCTCGACTCGGCCCTTGAAGACCGGGATCCATCCCGGACCCATTCCTTTCCCCACCATGTCGGAGACCGGCCCTCAATGGCCACCACATACCAGTCCGATGACCCTCACTTTATTAAACGAGGCGCTGGACCGAATGCACATAATGGCTATTTGGGAGATCCACCCTCGGCCTGCGTTCAGCAACCCCTCGAGGTGAATTATAGGAAATTTTATGGCCCACCCGCCACCCACCTAGTATCCACAGTCGAAGACTTAACTGACATGTTGGACTGCGGTTCGGAAAACGCCGAGTACATGGACGAGCATAATGGAGCCATGGCTAACACCGATGCCGCTCCCCCCGTCACCGACAGCTGGACGACCACGCCCACTCACGATGTCTATATGGTGGACACCCCGAACGACAATGACAGCACTCCTGAGAAGGATAACAGCAGGACCAGCGATGAGCCGCCGAAGCGCCGCAGACAACGTCACCGCTCCAAGGCACGTCAAAGCCATGCAAGCAACATGGACACATGAGGGAACGACACTACGGACAATGTTGACAACCTCAACGATCCCGACGTCGTTGAACAACCACGAGACAATCACGAGGATCCGCTCAACCTTGAAGACTCAATGACTCCGAAGACAGTAACTACCTCCCCCTTTTGGAAGAGGAGGTCAGTTTGGGTGACGAAGATTTTATTGTCCCTGGAGACCCGCTAGATCAAGAGCAGTTCAAACGGCAGATAATTGCCACCGCGCGTAGCCTGAAGAAATAGCGGCAGAAAATAAAGGCCGAACAAGATACCCTCAATGACAGATGGACTAAGGTCCTGGTTGCCGAAGAGGAGTACGGCTACGAACGACAAACCAAGAGCTACTCGATGCAAAGACTACTACCGCAATTCGACGATGATGCCATAGAGCACACACCTCCAAGGCACACCCGAGCAGAACAGCCAAACCGCCCCCTCGAGGATGGGACAACACAACCAATAAAGCCGAACCGCCTCCCGCTCCACCTCGCCGTCAAGGCAAGGAGCCATTACGGCCAGCCTATGAGTACGACCTATGACACGACCTGGACGCTCGGGCAGGTCTCACATGGTCCATTTACGGGACCAAAGATAATCCTCCCGCTAGACGGGACGAATACCAAGCCTGGTTAGACCGAAATGACAGAGCTCGGGAGCAACAACAAGTTCGGATGACAGATTGTCTCCTGCGTGATGCAGCCCGAGTCAGAGGTGTCGCTCACCCTTTGTGTTTCATAGATAGGGTGATGATACGTCTCTAGTGTATCTACTTTTCCTAAAGCTTTTGCTCTTGTTTTGGGCTCTAATTTGCATGATTTGAATAAAACTAACCCGGACTGACGTTGTTTTCAGCAGAACTGCCATGGTGTTGTTTTTGTGCAAAAATAAAAGTTCTCAGAATGGAATGAAACTTTTTGGAGAATTTTTATGCAATAAAAGAAAAATATTGGAGCCAAGAACCACCGGAGGGGGGGGGCCCTGGGTGAGCACAACCCACCAGGGCGCCCCCCTCCTGGCGCGCTCAGGTGGGTTGTGCCCACCTGGTGGCCCCGCAGACCCTAATTCCGACTCCTTAAATACCTATATTCTGAGGAAAAAACAGGGAGGAAGAATTATTGCATTTCACGAGACGGAGCCACTGCCACCTCCTGTTCTTCATTTGGAGGCCTAGTATCCACTATGTTCTGAGATTGATGTTGCTATGACTTTCTATGCTTAATTCTTGTCACTAGGGCCCAAGTGCCATGAATTCAGATTTGAACTGTTTATGTTTTCACCATTATATCTATGTTCTAGATCCGATCTTGCAAGCTATATGCACCTGCTATGTATTATGATCCGTAAACCCCGGAGTGACAATAGCGGGATACTTTTCGATGATGACCGTAGTTTGAGGGGTTCATGTATTCATTATGTGTTAATGCTTTGTTCCAATTCTCTATTAAAAGGAGGCCTTAATATCCCTTAGTTTCCTTATGGACCCCACTGCCACAGGAGGGTAGGACAAAAGATGTCATGCAAGTTCTTTTCATAAGCACTTATGACTATTTACGAAATACCTGCCTACATTATATTTATGAATTGGAGCTAGTTTTGTATCGCCCTAGGTTATGACTGTTGTATGATGAATATCATCCAACGAATCCATGGATCCAATGCCTATGAGTTTTTCACATATTGTTCTTGCTAAGTTACTATTGTTATTGCTACTGTCACACTTGATACAGAATCATTGCTATCACTGTTACTGTTGTTACTGTTATCGCCATTGCTATCAAAACTATCATACTACTATGCTAATGATTATCTTGTTGTAGATATTTAATCTCCAGGTGTGGTTGAATTGACAACTCAACTGCTAATACTTGCAAATATTCTTTGACTCCCCTTGTGTCGAATCTATAAATTTGGGTTGAGTACTCTACCCTTAAAAACTGTTGCGATCCCCTATACTTGTGGGTTATCAAGACCTTTTTCTGGCGCCGTTACCGGGGAGCATATCTATATTTGTTGAGTCACTTGGGATTATTATCTATTTATCACTATGAAGAATCTGAAGGATACCAAAACCAAGATCGTTCCCTCTAAGATGAGGGGAGGTAAGGAACTGCCATCACACTCGGCACTTGATTCACCTTTTGTATTAAGTAGACTTGCAACACCACCACATGCTATTAATCCTGATAGGTTGCAAGTTATTGATGATGCTACTTCTGTTATGAATGCTACTCATAATGATGCTAGTACCTTGCTTGATGATGATGTGCCACCAGGTGAATTTATTGATGAACAAATTTGTTGGGGAACGCAGTAATTTCAAAAAAAATCCTACGATCATGCAAGATCTATCTAGGTGATGCATAGCAATGAGAGGGGAGAGTTCTATGTACCCTCGTAGACCGAAAGCGGAAGCGTTATGGCAATGCGGTTGATGTAGTCATACGTCTTCACGATCCGACCGATCCTAGCACCGAAGGTATGGCACCTCTGCGATCTGCACACGTTCAGCTCGGTGACGTCCCACGAACTCTAGATCTAGCTGAGGTCAAGGGAGAGTTTCGTCAGCACGACAGCGTGATGACGGTGATGATGAAGTTATCGACGGAGGGCTTCGCGTAAGCACTACAATGATATGACCGAGGTGGAAATCTGTGGAGGGGGCACTACACACGGCTAAACAATCAACTTGTATGTCTATGGGGTGCCCCCTCCCCCGTATATAAAGGATTGGAGGAGGGGAGGGCTGACCCTCTCTATGGCACACCCAAGGGGGGGAGTCCTACTCCTAGTAGGAGTAGGTTTCCCCCCTTCCCTAGTTGGAGTAGGAGAAGAAGGAAGAGGGAGAGGGGGAGAGAAGGAAAGGGGGGTCGGCCCCCTTCCCAATTTGGATTGGGCTTGGGGGGGGGGGGCACCTTGGCTGCCTCCTCCTCTCTTCCACCATGGCCCATTAAGGCCAATTAACTCCTCGGGGGGTTCCGGTAACCTCCCGGTACTCCGGAAAAATGCTTGAACCACTCGGAACCTTTTCGGTGTCCAAACATAGCCTTCGAATACATCAACATTTGTGTCTAGACCATTTCGAGACTCCTCGTCATGTCCATGATCACATCCGGGACTCCGAACAACCTTCGTTACATCAAAACACATAAACTCATAATACCGATCGTCATCGAACGTTAAGCATGCGGACCCTACGGGTTCGAGAACTATGTAGACATGACCAAGACTCACTTTCGGTTAATAACCAATAGCGGAACCTGGATGCTCATATTGGTTCCTACATATTCGACGAAGATCTTTATCGGTCAAACCGCATAACAACAATACGTTGTTACCTTTGTCATCGGTATGTTACTTGCCCGAGATTCGATCGTGGGTATCTCAATACCTAGTTCAATCTCGTTACCGGCAAGTCTCTTTACTCGTTCCGTAATACTTCATCCCGCAACTAACTCATTAGTCACAGTGCTTGCAAGGCTTATAGTGACGAGTATTACCGAGAGGGCCCAAAGATACCTCTCCGAAACACAAAGTGACAAATCCTAATCTCGGTCTATGCCAACCCAACAAACACCTTCAGAGACACCTGTAGAGCACCTTTCTAATCAACCATTTACATTGTGACGTTTGGTAGCACACAAAGTGTTCCTCCGGTATTTGGGAGTTGCATAATCTCATGGTCTGAGGAACTTGTATAAGCCATGAAGAAAGCAGTAGCAATTAAACTGACACGATCATAATGCTAAGCTAACGGATGGGTCATGTCCATCACATCATTCTCCTAATGATGTGATCCCATTCATCAAATGACAACTGAAAGTGCGTTATGTCGACTAGAGGGGGGGTGAATAGGCGATTTTTATGAATTCTTCACTGAGGAATTTGCCGGTGAGGAAATTCCTTAGCGAAGAACTATTAGCAGCGGAATAAGTACTCAGAAGTAAGCATAACAGAATACACGCATGGTCATCATGATGAAATGAAGACACGCACAGAGTACAGAAAGCGTAATCACAGGATAACACAAGATGAAGACAAACAGACTGAAGAAATTGAACTGAGGAAATTGAGAAAGTCTTCAGTCAAAGTCTTCAAACACAGATATGAACAAACACTCAACACAGTAATGAGGAAATGAAAGGGTTGAGGAAATAGAACCAGTTATGTTGGTGAAGACAATGATTTGGTAGACCAGTTCCAACTGCTGTCTCAGTTGTACGTCTGGTTGGAGCGGCTGAGTATTTAAACTCGAGGACACGCAGTCCCGGACACCCAGTCACTGAGCACGCAGCTCAGGACACCCAGTCCTCACCGTATTCTCCTTGAACTAAGGTCATGCAGACCTCATCCAATCACTCGTGGTAAGTCTTCAGGCGACTTCCAAACCTTCACAGACTTGGTCACTCGGCGATCCACAATTCCTCTTGGATGCTCTAGACCTTGACGCCTCACCGTCTGGAAGAAGCACAGTCTTCAAAGGTAACAAGCGTCGGATCCACGCAGGATCAATTTGTTCAGTGATGCTCAATCACTTTGGGTTTGTAGGGGTTTGGTTTTGGGGTTTTTCTTCACTCGATAATTTTCGCTCAAAGTCCTCGGAGGATGGGTTGCCCTCAAATGACAAGTGTCAAGTTCTCTCGGAGCAGCCAACCAGCTAGTGGTCGTAGGGGGCGGCTATTTATAGCCTAGGGAGCAGCCTGACATGATAAGACATAAATGCCCCTCAATGATATGACCGTTAGATGGATAAGATATTTTGGGACAGCTGGCGCGCAGCACAACAACGGTCGGAAATTTGACTCTAAAATTCCTCAGGGCTATCATGTTCCTCACTGTGTAGGTAATTCGCACTGACAAATTCCTAACTCCTCAGTCAGAACAAATTCATCAGCGACCAGAGGAACTTCATCTCTGTCACTGAAGAAAAGTGACTGAACTGTATGAGATTTCCAAAGGCTTCACTCGAAGGGATTGGTAGGTGTAGGATTTTGAGTTGAGCATCACATGGAAATTTTTCCTTAGTATTTCCTCGACCCCCTTTAACAGTACGGTGTTTCCTATGACTCAAGAAAGAGAAAATGAAACTACAAAAACAAAAGTCTTCACGCTTCATGTTCCACAAATGAATACCAAGTCTTCAAGGTCACACCAATTTCTTCACTTTCAAAGTCTTCAGAAAGTCTTCAGAATATCAAAGTCTTCAGTTGAAGAACTTCATTTTTAGGGGCCGACTTTCTCTGTAAATATCAAACTCCTCATAGACTTATAGACCTGTGTACACTCACAAACGCATTAGTCACTTAACCTATAAGTCTTCAATACACCAAAATCACTAAGGGGCACTAGATGCACTTACAATCTCCCCCTTTTTGGTGATTGATGACAACATAGGTTAAGTTTTCAACGGGGATAAACATATGAAGTGTATACACTGATATTGAGGAATTTGATTACAAGATATAGTAGAACCCCCCTGAAGATGTGCATAGTGAGGAATTTGCTTTTGAGGCAATGCACATTTGAAGAGTTGAATCATGGAGATCTCCCCCTATATCTTGTAATTCATACGCGCATTTGATATATAATATGAAGAATTTGAAATGCATGATGAAATATGGTACCTGATGAGATTCAGCATGCGTGAAAAGTCATTAACGAGGAATAAGCATGCAGAGCATAATGCAACAAAAGTATCAGCGCACCATCGGGTTTAAGATTACAACTCGATTCAAATAAAAGTTTCAGAAGAACGAGAGTTGTAACTTAAAAAAATGCCCTTAATATAGACCCGCTTGAAGACTAACTCAGATTTCTCCCCCTTTGTCATCAAATGACCAAAAGGATTGAAACTGAGGACTAACGCCCCTGAAGAATTTCAAGTCGATGGAGGAGCGCCAGCGTTGTCGGGGTTGTTTGTCGTAGCAGGGCCTGCCGCAGTGTCGTCCAAATCTTCAAACTCATCAGTGTCACGCGATGAAGAATAAGAGCTGGCCACCAAGGAAGGAACTTTGACCTTCTTGAATTTCTTCGGTGGAGGTGCAGACCAGTCAAATTCTTCCTTGAGACCCATATTCTTTAGATCTGTAGTGCTGTAGACATGAGAGAGAACAGCCCAGGTACGGTTGAAGGTTTCATGGAGGTAGTATTGGTTTTTCTTCACTGCATTGTGTGTTGAGGTCATGTTGTGAAGAATTGAACCAAACTGACGCTTGACCCATTTATGATTGCGATCAACCTTCTGATGAAGACTGAGGAGTAACTCATGATCAGTCATCACCCTGGGTGATGTGGCTTGAGGATTTTGCTTTGCTGAGGTATTTGCGGCAGAGTCATGTGTGGCAGAATCGTCATTGGTAGAGTAAGATGTAGCCTTGCGTAATTGACCATCCAAAGGACGAATGCCTTCATCGATCACAGCAGCGGACTTGCCTTTATCATCAGCTGATGAAACGGTCCGTTTGAGGACTTCAATGGGAGGCAAGTAGCTACCGTGGTTTAGAGTGTCAGCTTTGTAATTCAGTGAAGATCTTGCCCTGATGAATCTCATAATCCAAGGAGCATAGGGCTTCAGCTCGAATGGTGACATAGCAATATTGGCCAGAGTCCTCATGAAGAAATCATGGAAGTTTATGGGAATGCCATGAATGATGTTGAAAAGCATATTCTTCATGATGCCAACGACTTCTTCATCATTTGAGTCGTGGCCTTTGATGGGACTCATTGTCTTCGTCAGAATTCGATAGACAGTCCGAGGCACATAGAGTAATTCCTTGACGAGGAATTTGGTTCGTGGGGCCTGCCTTGGCTTCAAAGGCTTCATCAACACTTGCATATAGTGATTTGAAAGTTCTGGTTCATTGTAGATACAACGAGCATCATCAAGGGGAGGACTGAGTGGTAGGGCACGAAGCAATTCAGTTGCTGGTGCCTTGTAGTGAGTATTTTCAGACATCCAGTCTAATACCCATGAGTTCACGTCTTCAGCGTCTCCGGTGATGTGCAGAGTTGCGTAGAATTGAAGAATGAGTTCTTCATTCCAGTCACAGATATCAATGCAGAAATTCAGAAGTCCTGCGTCATGAAGAACACTGAGGACTGGCTCAAAGCCGGGCAGAGACTCCATGTCCACATGAGGAATATGTGCATGATCGAAGACTTTGTCTTTGTTGAAGAGCACTGAGGAATAGAAATTGGCTTGGCTGGCAGTCCAGAAACGCCTCTTCCTTATGCGACCAGAATCATATGGATTATAGTCAGTGAAGAATACGTGCTCGGCAAAGAAATCTTCAGCCTTGAACTTCTGTTTGCTTGAGAACGGATTCTTTTGCTTTGGCAGAGGGGTATCAGTGAGTTGCATCACCACCTCAGGAATCGCGAGCTCAGGTTCTTCAGGCTGAGGAATTTCTTGTTCCTCAACAGGTGCAGTCTGAGGATCAGCAGCAGCAGGTTCATCAGCACTAGTGGCTGGAATTTCTTCATGCACAGAGAGAGTGGGTTGAGTTTCTTCAGAGCCCATTTGAACTGTTGGTGCAGGGGACTGAGGAATCTATTGGAGTGGGGTGAAGAGAGGAGTATTGGGATGCCGACTTTCCCAAAAGTCATCATTCATCACAGGTGTGGTGCATCCTATATCCACATCTTCATCTTCAATTTCCTCAACACCAGCCTCGTCAGCTGTGAACTGAGGCATAGGTGAGGAAATGACTGGCGTTGAAGGGATTGCGTCCACTTCAATTTCTTCATCAATCTGCTCTGACGAAGCAGCAGAATGATGTTCTTCATCAGATCCGATGGGGATCTCATAGTCTTCTCCAAAAGGAACGATGTCCTTTGACGGCATGGAGGAAATCGGAACAACATCAATTGGATTTTCGAGTGAGCTGGTCATTGGCTTCATTTTCTTCGCAGCTGAAGAATTTGACACAACTGATGCCTTCCTTTTCTTCACTGCAGCTCGCTCTGCAGCCTTGGTCTTCTTCACATCAAATGCACATGGAAGAATTGGAGTTGGTGTAGGTGCAGATGGAGTTGAGGAATCTGGTTGATTTTCTTCACGCGCAACTGATGCAGTTGCCCTGACTTCTTCAGTTTCTTTAGGCGCACCACTAGTGGATGCCCTGGCAATATCTTCAGCGGCTGGAATGAGATCATCAGCCCTGGAACTAGCATTTTCATCAGCAGCCTGAACTTCATCAACGGTGCTGGCATGTTCTTCAGTCGGCTGAGCTGAGACTTCAGCCTGAGGAATTTCATGTTGCGTTGGGGCTGCAACATTGGTGAATTTCTTCGTCAGGTTGACGAATCTGACCTTGGCCCCTTGCCAATCAACATAATAAGCATCGAAGTTTTTGCTGAGGTCTTGAATCTCAGTCTAGACCTTGAGAAGTTCCTCAGGTGTCATTTTGACAATGTTTTTCTTCAGGAACTTCTCCTTTCTGTATTGAGCTTTCTTGATCTCTCTTGCCTTTTCAAACTTCCATTTCTCTTCAGTGATGAAATGGGTCAACATATGACTTTGTCCAGGGGTCAGATGAAAATCAGGCATAGGGGTGTTAGGATCCTTGTGCCAGAGATCAATATAATCGAGGATTTTCCTCGGATCCAACAGCAGTGGCACAGATGTGCCTTTGGCTCTAGTGGCCTTCACCTGTCTGTCTCTGATGATTTCTGCGAGTTCATCATCAGAAGCTTCATCATCAGATGGCACATGGAATGTGACCTGTTTCTTCTTTGGACTTGACCTGTTGGGGAACGTAGCAGAAATTCAAAAATTTTCCTACGTATCACCAAGATCTATCTATGGAGAGACCAGCAACGAGTAGAAAGGAGAGTGCATCTACATACCCTTGTAGATCGCTAAGCGGAAGCGTTCAAGTGAACGGGGTTGATGGAGTCGTACTCGTCGTGATTCAGATCACCGATGATCCTAGTGCCGAACGGACGGCACCTCCGCGTTCAACACACGTACAGCTCGACGATGTCTCCCATGCCTTGATCCAGCAAGGAGAGAGGGAGAGGTTGAGGAAGACTCCATCCAGCAGCAGCACAACGGCGTGGTGGTGATGGAGGAGCGTGGCAATCCTGCAGGGCTTCGCCAAGCACCTACGGGAGAGGAGGAGGTGTCACGGGAGGGAGGGAGGCGCCAGGGGCTCAGGTCTGGATGCCCTCCCTCCCCTCCACTATATATAGGGGCAGGGGAGAGGGGGGAGGCGCAGCCTTGCCCCTTCCTCCAAGGAAGGGGTGCGGCTAAGAGGGGGGGGAGGAGTCCATCCTCCCCAAGGCACCTCGGAGGTGCCTTCCCCCTTGAGGACTCTTCCCTCTAGGGTTCCCTAGGCGCATGGGCCTCTTGGGGCTGGTGCCCTTGGCCCATGTAGGCCAAGGCGCACCCCCTACAGCCCATGTGGCCCCCCGGGGCAGGTGGCCCCACCCGGTGGGCCCCCGGGACCCTTCCGGTGGTCCCGGTACAATACCGATGACCCCGAAACTTGTCCCGATGGCCGAAACAGGACTTCCTATATATAAATCTTTACCTCCGGACCATTCCAGAACTCCTCGTGACGTCCGGGATCTCATCCGGGACTCCGAACAACATTCGGTAACCACATACAAACTTCCTTTATAACCCTAGCGTCATCGAACCTTAAGTGTGTAGACCCTACGGGTTCGGGAGACATGTAGTCATGACCGAGATGTTCTCCGGTCAATAACCAACAGCGGGATCTGGATACCCATGTTGGCTCCCACATGTTCCACGATGATCTCATCGGATGAACCGCGATGTCAAGGACTCAATCAATCCCGTATACAATTCCCTTTGTCTAGCGGTATGGTACTTGCCCGAGATTCGATCATCGGTATACCGATACCTTGTTCAATCTCGTTACCGGCAAGTCTCTTTACTCGTTCCGTAACACATCATTCCGTGATCAACCCCTTGGTCACATTGTGCACATTATGATGATGTCCTACCGAGTGGGCCCAGAGATACCTCTCCGTTTACACGGAGTGACAAAATCCCAATCTCGATTCGTGCCAACCCAACAGACACTTTCAGAGATACCCGTAGTGTACCTTTATAGCCACCCAGTTACGTTGTGACATTTGGCACAACCAAAGCACTCCTACGGTATCCGGGAGTTGCACAATCTCATGGTCTAAGGAAATGATACTTGACATTAGAAAAGCTTTAGCATACGAACTACATGGTCTTGTGCTAGGCTTAGGATTGGGTCTTGTCCATCACATCATTCTCCTAATGATGTGATCCCGTTATCAACGACATCCAATGTCCATGGTCAGGAAACCGTAACCATCTATTGATTAACGAGCTAGTCAACTAGAGGCTTACTAGGGACATGGTGTTGTCTATGTATCCACACATGTATCTGAGTTTCCTATCAATACAATTCTAGCATGGATAATAAACGATTATCATGAACAAGGAAATATAATAATAATCAATTTATTATTGCCTCTAGGGCATATTTCCAATAGTCTCCCACTTGCACTAGAGTCAATAATCTAGTTCACATCGATATGTGATTAACACTCACAGGTCACATCGCCATGTGACTAATACCCAAGAGTTTTAGGTTTGATCATGTTGCTTGTGAGAGAGGTTTTAGTCAACGGGTCTGAACCTTTCAGATCCGTGTGTGCTTTACAAATCTCTATGTCATCTCCTAGATGCAGCTACCACGTTCTATTTGGAGCTATTCCAAATAACTGTTCTACTTGGAGCTATTCTAAATTGTTGCTCCATTATACGTATCCGGTATCTCTACTCAGAGCTATCCGGATAGGTGTTAAGCTTGCATCGACGTAACCCTTTACGACGAACTCTTTTACCACCTCCATAATTGAGAAAATTCCTTAGTCCACTAGTTACTAAGGATAACTTTGACCGCTGTCCTGTGAGCCACTCTTGGATCACTCTTGTACCCCTTGACTGACTCATGGCAAGGCACTCTTCAGGTGCGGTACACAGCATAGCATACTGAAGAGCCTACGTCTTAAGCATAGGGGACGACCTTCGTCCTTTCTCTCTATTCTGCCGTGGTCGAGCTTTAAGTCTTAACTTCGTACCTTACAACTCAGGCAAGGACTCCTTCTTTGAATGATCCATCTTGAACACCTTCAAGATCACGTCAAGGCATGTGCTCATTTGAAAGTACTATTAAGCGTTTTGATCTATCCTTATAGATCTTGATGCTCAATGTTCAAGTAGCTTAATCCAGGTTTTCCATTGAAAACACTTTCCAAATAACCCTTTATGCTTTCCAGAAATTCTACGTCATTTCCGATCATTAATATGTCAACAACATATACTCATCAGAAATTCTATAGTGCTCCCACTCACTTCTTTGGAAATACAAGTTTCTCATAAACTTTGTATACACCCAAAATCTTTGATCATCATCAAAGCATACATTCCAACTCCGAGATGCTCACTCCAGTCCTCAGAAGGATTGCTGGAGCTTTGCATACTTATTAGCATATTTCAGGATAGACAAAACCTTCCGGTTGTATCACATACAACCTTTCCTCAAGAATCGTCGAGGAAACAATGTTTTGACATCCTATCTGCAAGATTTCATAAATAATGTAGTAATTGCTAATATAATTCCAACAGACTCTTAGCATCGCTACGAGTGAGAAAGTCTCATCGTAGTCAACTCCTTGAACTTGTCGAAAAACATCTTAACGACAAGTCGAGCTTTCTCAATGGTGACACTTACCATCATTGTCTGTCTTCCTTTCAAAATCCATATGTACCTAACAGCCTTACGACCATCAAGTAGTTCTTCCAAAGTCTACACTTTGTTTTCATACATGGATCCTCTCTCGGGTTTTATGGCCTTGAGCCATTTATCGGAATCCGGGCCCACCATCGCTTCTCCATAGCTCGTAGGTTCATTGTTGTCTAGCAACATGACTTCCAAGACAGGATTACGTACCACTCTGAAGTAGTACGCATCCTTGTCATCCTACGAGGTTTGGGAGTGACTTGATCCGAAGTTTCATGATCAATATCATAAGCTTCCACTTCAATTGGTGTAGGTGCCACAGGAACAACTCCCTGTGCCCTGTCACACACTAGTTGAAGAGACGGTTCAATAACCTCATCAAGTCTCCACCATCCTCCCACTCAATTCTTTCGAGAGAAACTTTTCCTCGAGAAAGGACCCGATTCTAGAAACAATCCATATTGCTTTCGAATCTGAATTAGGAGGTATACCCAACTGTTTTGGGTTTCCTATGAAGATGCATTTTATCCGCTTTGGGTTCGAGCTTATCAACCTGAAACTTTTTCATATAAGCGTCGCAGCCCCAAACTTTTAAGAAACGACAACTTAGGTTTCTCTAAACCATAATTCATACGGTGTCATCTCATCGGAATTACGTGGTGCCCTATTTAAAGTGAATGTGGTTGTCTCTAATGCCTAACCCATGAACGATAGTGGTAATTCGATAAGAGACATCATGGTACGCACCATATCCAATAGGGTGCAACTATGATGTTCGGACACACCATCACATTATGGTGTTCCAGGCGGTATTAATTGCAAAACAATTTCCACAATGTCTTAATTGTGTGCCAAAACTCGTAACTCAGATATTCATCTCTATGATCATATCATAGACATTTTATCCTCTTGTCACAATGATCTGCTACTTCACTCTGAAATTACTTGAACCATTCAATAATTCAGACTTGTGTTTCATCAAGAAAATATACTCAACATTTACTCGAATCATCTGTGAAGTAAGAACATAATGATATTCACTGCATGCCTCAGCACTCATTCGACTGCACACATCAAAATGTGTTACTTCCAACAAGTTGCTATCTTGTTCCATCTTACTGAAAATGAGGCTTTTCAGTCATCTTGCCCATGTGGTATGATTTGCATGTCCCAAGTGATTCAAAATCAAGTGAGTCAAAACGGTCCATTTGCATGGAGTTTCTTCATGCATATACACCAATAGACATGGTTCGCATGTCTCAAACTTTTCAAAAACGAGTGAGCCCAAAGATCCATCAATATGGAGCTTCTTCATGCGTTTTATACCGATATGACTTACGTGGCAGTGCCACAAGTAGGTGGTTCTATCATTACTATCTTTTGGCATGAACATGTGTATCACTACGATTGAGATTTAATAAACCATTCATTTTAGGTGTAAGACCATTGAAGGTATTATTCAAATAAACAGAGTAACCATTATTCTCCTTAAATGAATAACCGTATTGCGATAGACGTAATCCAATCATGTCTATGTTCAACGCAAACACCAAATAACAATTATTTAGGTTTAACACCAATCTCTTTGGTAGAGGGAGCGTGCGATGCTTGATCATATCAAGCTTGGAAAAACTTCCAACACATATCGTCAGCTCACCTTTAGCTAGTCTCCGTTTATTCCGTAGCCTTTTGTTTCGAGTTACTAACACTTAGCAACCGAACCGGTATCTAATACCCTGGTGCTACTAGGAGTACTAGCAAAGTACACATTAACACAATGTATATGCAATATACTTCTATCCACCTTGCCAGCCTTCTTATCTACCAAGTATCTAGGGTAATTCTGCTCTAGTGGTTGTTCCCCTTATTACAGAAGCACTTAGTCTCGGGTTTGGGTTTTACCTTGGGTTTCTTCACTAGAGCAGCAGCTGATTTGCCGTTTCATGAAGTATCCCTTCTTGCCCTTGCCCTTCTTGAAACTAGTGGTTTCACCAACCATCAACAATTGATGCTCCTTCTTGATTTCTACTTTCGCGGTGTCAAACATCGCGAATACCTCAAGGATCATCATATCTATCCCTGATATATTATAGTTCATCACGAAGCTCTAGCAGCTTGGTGGCAATGTCTTTGGAGAAACATCACTATCTCATCTGGAAGATCAACTCCCACTCAATTCAAATGATTGTTGTACTCAGACAATCTGAGCACAAGCTCAACAATTGAGCTTTTCTCCTTAGTTTGCAGGTTAAGAAAGTCATCGGAGGTCTTATACCTCTTGACATGGGCACGAGCCTGAAATCCCAATTTCAGCCCTCAAAACATCTCATATGTTTCGTGATGTTTCAAAAACGTCTTTGGTGCCTCAACTCTAAACCGTTTAACTGAACTATCACGTAGTTATCAAAACGTGTATGTCCGATGTTCGCAACATCCACAGACTACGTTTGGGGTTCAGCACACTGAGCGGTGCATTAAGGACATAAGCTTTCTACTGTCCGCATAATCGCTACTATCAACTTTCAACTATATTTTCTCTAGGAACATATCTAAACAGTAGAACTATAGCGTGAGCTACGACATAATTTGCAAAAACCTTTTGACTATGTTCAGGATAATTAAGTTCATCTTATGAACTCCCACTCAGATAGACATCCCTCTAGTCATCTAAGTGATTACATGATCCGAGTCAAACTAGGCCGTGTCCGATCATCACGTGAGACGGACTAGTCATCATCGGTGAACATCTTCATGTTGATCGTATCTTCTATACGACTCATGTTCGACCTTTCGGTCTCCGTGTTCCGAGGCCATGTCTGTACATGCTAGGCTCGTCAAGTTAACCCTAAGTGTTTTGCGTGTGTAAATCTGTCTTACACCCGTTGTATGTGAACATTAGAATCTAACACCCGATCATCACGTGGTGCTTCGAAACACGAACTGTCGCAACGGTGCACAGTTAGGGGAGAACACTTCTTGAAATTGTTGTAAGGGATCATCTTATTTACTACCGTCGTTCTAAGAAAATAAGATGTATAAACATGATAAACATCACATGCAATCAAATAGTGACATGATATGGCCATCATCACTTTGCTCCTTTTGATCTCCATCTTCGGGGCTCCATGATCATCATCGTCACCGGCATGACACCATGATCTCCATCATCATGATCTCCATCATCGTGTCTTCATGAAGTTGCCTCGCCAACTATTACTTCTACTACTATGGCTAACGGTTAGCAATAAAGTAAAGTAATTACATGACGTTTAAGTTGACACGCAGGTCACAAATAAATAAAGACAACTCCTATGGCTCCTGCCGGTTGTCATACTCATCGACATGCAAGTCGTGATTCCTATTACAAGAACATGATCAATCTCATACATCACATATATCATTCATCACATCCTTTTTGGCCATATCACATCACATAGCATACCCTGCAAAAACAAGTTAGACATCCTCTAATTGTTGTTTGCATGTTTTACGTGGCTGTTATGGGTTTCTAGCAAGAACGTTTCTTACCTACGCATGAACCACAACGTGATATGCCAATTGCTATTTACCCTTCATAAGGACCCTTTTCATCGAATCCGATCCGACTAAAGTGGGAGAGACAGACACCCGCCAGCCACCTTATGCAACTAGTGCATGTTTGTCGATGGAACCGGTCTCACGTAAGCGTACGTGTAAGGTTGGTCCGGGCCGCTTCATCCCACGATGCCGCCGAATCAAGATAAGACTAGTAACGGCAAGCATATTGAACAATATCGACGCCCACAACTACTTTGTGTTCTACTCGTGCAAAGAATCTACGCAATAAACCTGGCTCTGATACCACTGTTGGGGAACGTAGCAGAAATTCAAAAATTTTCCTACGTATCACCAAGATCTATCTATGGAGAGACCAGCAACGAGTAGAAAGGAGAGTGCATCTACATACCCTTGTAGATCGCTAAGCGGAAGCGTTCAAGTGAACGGGGTTGATGGAGTCGTACTCGTCATGATTCAGATCACCGATGATCCTAGTGCCGAACGGACGGCACCTCCGCGTTCAACACACGTACAGCTCGACGATGTCTCCCACGCCTTGATCCAACAAGGAGAGAGGGAGAGGTTGAGGAAGACTCCATCCAGCAGCAGCACAACGGCGTGGTGGTGATGGAGGAGCGTGGCAATCCTGCAGGGCTTCGCCAAGCACCTACGGGAGAGGAGGAGGTGTCACGGGAGGGAGGGAGGCGCCAGGGGCTCAGGTCTGGATGCCCTCCCTCCCCTCCACTATATATAGGGGCAGGGGAGAGGGGGGAGGCGCAGCCTTGCCCCTTCCTCCAAGGAAGGGGTGCGGCTAAGAGGGGGGGAGGAGTCCATCCTCCCCAAGGCACCTCGGAGGTGCCTTCCCCCTTGAGGACTCTTCCCTCTAGGGTTCCCTAGGCGCATGGGCCTCTTGGGGCTGGTGCCCTTGGACCATGTAGGCCAAGGCGCACCCCCTACAGCCCATGTGCCCCCCCGGGGCAGGTGGCCCCACCCGGTGGGCCCCCGGGACCCTTCCGGTGGTCCCGGTACAATACCGATGACCCCGAAACTTGTCCCGATGGCCGAAACAGGACTTCCTATATATAAATCTTTACCTCCGGACCATTCCGGAACTCCTCGTGACGTCCGGGATCTCATCCGGGACTCCGAACAACATTCGGTAACCACATACAAACTTCCTTTATAACCCTAGCGTCATCGAACCTTAAGTGTGTAGACCCTACGGGTTCGGGAGACATGTAGTCATGACCGAGATGTTCTCCGGTCAATAACCAACAGCGGGATCTGGATACCCATGTTGGCTCCCACATGTTCCACGATGATCTCATCAGATGAACCACGATGTCAAGGACTCAATCAATCCCGTATACAATTCCCTTTGTCTAGCGGTATGGTACTTGCCCGAGATTCGATCGTCGGTATACCGATACCTTGTTCAATCTCGTTACCGGCAAGTCTCTTTACTTGTTCCGTAACACATCATTCCGTGATCAACCCCTTGGTCACATTGTGCACATTATGATGATGTCCTACCGAGTGGGTCCAGAGATACCTCTCCGTTTACACGGAGTGACAAAATCCCAATCTCGATTCGTGCCAACCCAACAGACACTTTCAGAGATACCCGTAGTGTACCTTTATAGCCACCCAGTTACGTTGTGACATTTGGCACACCCAAAGCACTCCTACGGTATCCGGGAGTTGCACAATCTCATGGTCTAAGGAAATGATACTTGACATTAGAAAAGCTTTAGCATACGAACTACATGATCTTGTGCTAGGCTTAGGATTGGGTCTTGTCCATCACATCATTCTCCTAATGATGTGATCCCGTTATCAACGACATCCAATGTCCATGGTCAGGAAACCGTAACCATCTATTGATTAACGAGCTAGTCAACTAGAGGCTTACTAGGGACATGGTGTTGTCTATGTATCCACACATGTATCTGAGTTTCCTATCAATACAATTCTAGCATGGATAATAAACGATTATCATGAACAAGGAAATATAATAATAATCAATTTATTATTGCCTCTAGGGCATATTTCCAACAGCTTCATCATCAGATGGCACATGGAATGTGACCTGTTTCTTCTTTGGACTTGGCCGAGGACCTCGTCCGGCTGTGGCCTTAGTCTTCACCAGAGTCAGGCCAGATGAAGACTTTGGTGCAGCCGAGGAACTTTCTGAAACACCAGAGGCAATCGAGAAACTAGCAGTCCTTTGACATGTAGTCAGATGCACAGGAGCTGAGGACTTTGTCGGAACTGCTGAGGACTTTGTCGGAACTGCTGAGGACTGTGGAGAAGCAAGAGCAGTGTGAGGAATTTGCCGTGAGGGCACAGCTGAGGAACTTGGCCGTGAGGGCGCTGTTGGTGAAGCACTTGGCTTACGAGCAGGTTTCTTTACTGCCTCCTTGGCTTGTCTCGCCAATTTGGCTTGGCGCTTAGCCCATTCTTCAGGAAAGTCCTCACCACGTTTGATGCTTGTGGGATGAGCTACTTGGCCAGGTGCCAATGGAGCTCTTGGGCACGGAGGATTGAGGGCGAATTTCTTCATGTACTTTGGAGTCACATATCTGTATTCCCTCCATTCCCTTGCCAATCTCCGTTCAATCTTCTGAATGCGCACCTTGCGCTGATTTTTGTTTTCTTTGCCATATTTTGCTTCATCAGGTGTGCAATAGTCAGCATAAATTTCTTCAGGGATTTCAAACGCAGTCATAACCTCAGGTTTCTTTCCTCCTTTCTGCGGCTTCTTACCGTCTGCCATATTCTTCAGTTGAGGAATTTGAACAAATGAGTTCTCTGAAGAAGTATGCAGTTTTTCTTCGAGGAACGCTGCAAATGAGTTAAGTTGATGAGAACCTAGTGATTCAGCAGCAGACATGAGTACCTGTGAAGAGAGTACAGGTGCGAGGAATTTGGAGAGGTCATATGCGTTCTGAGATTTTTTTTTTGAAAAGAACAAGTTTTGAGGAATTTGACCAGATGTGCCTTGAAGAATTTCACTAAGCGATCTTTGTCTTAGGTTCCAAAGTTGTATAGATTGCGGATCCACACAATTGAGGAATCTTGAGGAAAATCATTGCTTAGAGAAACGAATCAAGAGCATAGTTTGTTTGAGGTGTTCATATGTGAAGATTTGAAGAATAAACACCTTTGAAGATTTTCAGGAAAGCTTGAGAATCAAAGTGAGTAATAAAAATAGCTTTTAATTACCCGAAATGAAGAACATGATGAACTAAGAAGAACGGATGAGAAGTTCGTCAGGTTAGATCTTCCTTGCCCTAACTCGGCGGAGGAAGACAGCTACGGCGGCGGCGGAGTGAAGTTTTCCGCGGTCGGCGTGAGTACGACGGTGACGAGGTCGAGGCAGCAAAGCTCTTCCTCACCGGCGACGATGGAGTAGCGGTGGCGCTAGGGTTTGAGGAGCTCGAGCGGGAGAGAGATGGTCGAGCGGAGTAAATGAAGTGAGGAAGGGGAGAGGGGTATTTATAGACACCGTGAAAAACTGTTCGCCCGAAGATTTGGGAGGAACGTGCCCCTGCCCTTTCTCCTTCACGCGACATGTGTCACCCACGTACTGTGTAGTGGAGATCGTGTATGATCGTGGGTGAATAGAATAATGCATCATGGGATGCGGAACAGTTTGTGCGGCAAAACCGAAAATTTGGATAAGATTTGTTTTAAAGTTTCGTTCGCAATTTCTTTAGCTGACCAGGACACAGTGAAGATTTTGAACGAGTTTCAAATAGAATGCACATGAAGAATTTGTGAATAGATTGGGTTGAGTTTAGCATAGAGGGGGAAGGGTCCGATCACATTCACTTAGCAGAAAAATCAACTTGAAGAAATAACTATAAGTGAATGCTGTTGAGGACATAAACTCATATATATATATATATATATAGCCAATGAAGAAAAACGAAGGAACCAGTGAAGATTTTGAAAAGCTGAAGAATTGAAAAACTGAAGAATTTCAAAACTGAGGAAAAACTCAAATTGAAGATTTTCAACTTTTTGTGGTGGCGTGACCCACCATATAAGAATGATGATTTCAGACACCGCGTATAATTGTCGTAGGGTTCTGAGAATCAAATTCTTCATTAATTTCTTCACACTTAGAGTGTTATTCTTCATTGATTGAAGAAAAACGTTTCTTCATGTGTTGCACATCTAAGTCATCAATTTTGCATAAGTGTTAGGATGTGTGTCCTTTTCAAAGAACATTCGAAGATTCTAAGATATTTAGCTCACATCGCAACTTGCTAAATCTCTTCTCATCCAAGGGCTTAGTGAAGATATCAGCTAGCTGTTCTTCAGTCTTCACGTGCTCGATAGAGATGTCGCCCTTCAACACATGATCACGAAGAAAATGATGACGAATTTGAATGTTCTTTGTCTTCGAGTGCTGAACTGGGTTGTGAGCAATCTTGATGGCACTCTCATTGTCGCAGAGGAGAGGCACATTCTTCACGTTGACTCCATAGTCCTTGAGTGTTTGCTTCATCCAAAGTAGTTGAGCACAGCAAGAGCCAGCAGCAATGTATTCAGCTTCCGCAGTAGATAGTGATACACAGTTCTGTTTCTTCGAGGACCAATAGACCAAAGATCGTCTGAGGAAATGACAAGTGCCAGAAGTTGACTTGCGGTCCACACGATCACCAGCATAGTCAGAGTCAGAATATCCAATCAGATCAAAAGCAGAGCCCTTGGGATACCATAATCCTAGTGTTGGTGTGTGAGCTAGATATCGAAGAATATGCTTCACAGCCTTATGGTGTGATTCCTTTGGTGCAGCTTGAAATCGGGCACACATGCAAACACTAAGCATTATATCTGGCCTAGATGCACATAAGTACAATAAAGAACCAATCATGGAGCGGTATACCTTGTGATCGAAGTCAATGCCATTTTCATCAGTGCATAGATGACCTTTTGTGGGTATAGGAATTTTGACGCCTTTGCAATCTTGCATGCCGAATTCCCTCAGTACATCTTTGAGGTATTTCTCCTGAGATATGAATATGCCATTGCGCTGTTGACGAATTTGAAGACCTAAGAAGAATTTCAACTCTCCCATCATAGACATTTGATATTATTCACTCATCATATAGGCAAATTCATCACTATAACGTTGGTCAGTACAGCCAAAGATAATATCATCAACATATATTTGGCACACAAACAGTTCACCATCATAAGATTTAGTAAAGAGAGTAGGGTCGAGTGAACTGGGTGTGAAGCCATTCTTCACGAAGAATTCCTTCAATGTATCATACCACGCCCGAGGGGCTTGCTTGAGGCCATAGAGGGCCTTATTAAGTCTCAAGACTTTGTCAGGATTCTTTGGATCTTCAAAACCTGGGGGTTGAGCAACATATACTTCTTCCTCAAGCTTACCATTGAGGAATGCACTTTTCACATCCATTTGATATAAGATGATATCATGATGATTAGCATAAGCAAGTAATATGCGAATAGCCTCAAGTCTAGCAACAGGTGCAAAAGTTTCATCGAAATCAATTCCTTCAACCTGTGTGTAGCCTTGAGCTACCAGTCGTGCCTTATTCCTTACCACAAGGCCATTTTCATCTTGCTTGTTGCGGTAGATCCACTTTGTGCCAATGATATTATGCTTGCGAGGATCTGGACGTTTGACCAGTTCCCAGACATTGTTGAGCTTGAACTGATGTAATTCTTCTTGCATAGCCTGAATCCACTCCGGCTCCAAAAATGCTTCATCTACCTTAGTGGGCTCTGTGATAGAGACAAAAGCATAGTGCCCACAAAAGTTAGATAAATGTGAGGCTTTTGAGCGTGTGAGAGGACCTGGCGCTTCAATGTCATCGATGATCTTGTCAACTTGCACTTCTTTTGCAACGCGAGGATGAGCTGGTTGTCGTCGAGGTATTTGATCATTTTCCTCAGCACCATTGTCTTCATCATTATCTTCAGGTGTATCAGCTTGACGTTCTTCGCGTACTGGAATGAATTCTTCAGCAAGTTCTTTAGTAGGAATGACATCCTCAGTTGCCTTGAACTTGATAGAATCCTCAGGTGCTGATTCATCTAACACAGAAGGTAGGTGCTCCCTTTGCGAGCCTTTAGTTTCATAGAACCGCACATCTACAGTTTCAACAATCTTGTGAAGAGCGATGTTGAAGACTCTGTAGGTGTGCGAGTCCTTTCCGTAACCAAGCATAAAACCTTCATGTGCTTTCGGTGCAAATTTAGAATTGTGGTGAGGATCTCTAATCCAACATTTAGCACCGAAGACTTTGAAATAACTCACATTGGGTTTCTTGTCAGTGAGGAGTTCATAGGCCGTCTTCTTGAAGAATTTGTGAAGATATACTCTGTTGATGATGTGGCACGCAGTATCAATTGCATCAATCCAAAAATGATGAGGCGTTTTGTATTCATCAAGCATAGTGCGAGCCATCTCAACAAGAGTTCTGTTCTTGCGCTCCACGATGCCATTTTGCTGAGGAGTATAAGGAGCAGATAACTCATGAGTAATACCAAGTTCATCAAGATAGTCATCCAGACCAGAATTCTTGAACTCAGTTCCGTTGTCACTTCTGATGTGCTTGATCTTCACACCAAAGTTGGTTGAAGCCCTCGAGAAAAATCGTTTGAATACTTCCTGCACTTCATGTTTGTAAGTAACAATGTGTACCCATGTATATCGAGAGTAATCATCAACAATGACAAAACCATATAGAGATGCATCATTAGAGAATGCTGAGTAATGATTTGGTCCGAAGAGGTCCATGTGAAGCAATTCGAATGGACGAGTAGTGGTCATGATAGTCTTCGCTGGATGCTTGGCCTTGGTCATTTTTCCAGCTTCACAGGCTCCGCATAAGTGATCCTTGAGGAATTTGACATTCTCAATGCCAATGACATGCTTCTTCTTCGCAAGCGTGTGCAAATTCCTCATGCCTGCGTGACCAAGTTGTCGATGCCATAGCCAGCCTTCTGAAGCTTTTGCAAGTAGACACACGGCTGGTTGTGGTCCTGTAGAGAAATCAACAATATACAAATCTCCTCTCCTAAAGCCTTCGAAGACTTTGGAATTGTCAGCTTCCATAATCACAACACAACGATACTTGCCAAAGACAACAACCATATCAAGATCACAAAGCATTGAGACTGACATGAGGTTGTAACCTAAGGACTCAACAAGCATGACTTTGTCCATGTGTTTATCCTTAGAGATCGCAACCTTACCAAGACCCAATACCTGACTTTTGCCTTTGTCAGCAAAGATGATATGCTTCAAATGTGACGGTGATAAGGGAGCATCCATCAAAAGATTCTTGTCACCAGTCATGTGATTTGTACATCCACTATCGAGGACCCATTCAGTGGTTTTGGGTTGATCATCCTGCAGATGAATTAGTGTAACTTACAATCTCATATGCTTCATTAGTGAAGAATATGGTATCAAGTTCATCAAATGAATTTCATCAAGTGGTAAACAGATATAGCAGTATGAGGATGTGTGAAATGAAAGTTCATTTCATCATGGTTAGCCTGCGTCCTTTCAGGCAATTTTGTCAGGTCCCCAGCAAATTCTTCAGACGTTAAGGCACGTCTGGAGACCTGACCCTGCAGAAGAGATTAGTTCTTTTTCTTCACCACCCACATCTGAAGGGGTGGCAAAGAGTTCATCACTCTGCGAGCACCATACGAGAATGGTGGCATAGACGCCAAACCATTTCGTTTCACATAAGAGGGGTTAGGGTAAGCATATGAATAAGCAGAGAAATTCTTCGAGGACTTATGAACATAATGATTTGAAGAATAATGTGCATAGTCATAGCCCTTAGCTCTACCCTGCGAAACAGAGTTGTTAGCACGATGATGATCATATGAGGACTTTGATCCAGTTGAGGAATTTGATCCGTATGAGGATTTGGATCCATATGAAGAATTTGGTCCATATGAAGAATTTGGTCCATATGAAGAGTTTGATCTGGGGTTCCTATTCTTCACAGGTGGTGTCATGAGGACATTCACCTGAAGACTTTCAACATAACTTTTGGGAACCCATATTTTCTTCATAGGGAAACCGTTCCTGCAGTTAGTCCCAACATATCTAGCAAATACTTCACCATTCTGATTTTTGAACAGTTTATAGTTGGAGTCAAATGACTCATCAGAAGAATGAGGAGATTCACATGTAAAGCCAGATAAGTTGGATGGATCAACTGGAGGTCCCTTTGCAGCAACCCATGAGGTTTTGGGGTACGGCTCAGGTTTCCAATATGTTCCATCAGCATTAAGTTTCCTCTCAAAGGCAATACCCTCTTTCCTAGGGTTTCTGTTGAGGATCTGCTTTTTGAGCACATCACAAAGAATCTGATGCCCTTTGAGGCTTTTGTACATGCCTGTCGTGTACAGTTCCTTCAGCCCTGCATCGTTAGTGATACTAGCAATGTCCTCAGATGAGGAATTAGTGATAGCAGAGGCAGGTGAAGAATTTGTAACAGTTGAAGCATTTGAACATTCAGGTGAAGAATTAGCAGATTCACGTTCAATGCACTTTAAGCATGGAGGAACAAATTCTTCCTGAGAAGTGCTGATTTGTTGAGCAAGTAATGAATCGCGCTCCTTCTGAAGATCTTCATAACTCACTCTTAGCTTCTCAAGATCTTGCTTTCTTTGAAGAAATTCATAAGAAAGTTTCTCATGATCAGATAAGAGAGTGTTATGATGACTTTGAAGGTTATCAAACCTAGACTGAAGTCTCTGAAGATTTTCAGTTAGGGCTTTAGTGCGATCCATTTCTTCACCCAACATATCATCACTTTTGTCTAGCATGTTTTGAACCTTTTCAAAAGCCCGTTGTTGTTTTACAGCAATCTTTGCAAGTTTAGAGTAGCTGGGCTTGAGATTCTCATCAGATTCATTTTCACTAGATTCAGAGGAGGTGTATTTGAGTACCTTTGCACCTTTTGCCATGAAGCAATAGGTGGGAGCATAGTCATCATTATCTTCATCAGGCTTGTCGGTGGGGTCAGTTTCTTCAGTGTTGAAGATGGACTTGCTAACAAAAGCAGTAGCGAAGGCCAGACTCGCCACGCCAGATTCGGATTCTTCAGACGCCTCCTCTTCCTCATTTTCCTCAGATTCAGCTTCAGAGTCCATTTCCTGGCCAATGAATGCCCGAGCCTTCTTGGAGCTGCTCTTCTTGTGAGATGAAGACTTCGAGGATTTTGATGACGAAGATTTTGACGATTTCTTCTTCTTCTTCGCATCATCAGAACTGTAATCCTTGTATTTCTTCTTCTTCAATTCCTTTGCCCACTGAGGACAATCTTGAATATAATGACCAGGTTTCTTGCATTTGTGACACAGCCTTCTCTTATAGTCACTTGATGAGGAATCACTGCTTCTTGAGGATTTTTCAAAGCGACCACGTCTTGAGAACTTCTGGAATTTCTTCACGAGCAATGCTAGCTCCTGGCTCAATTCTTCAGGATCACCAAGGCTACTACCAGAGTCCTCACATTCAGACTCAGACACAACCTTGGCCTTCAGGGCACGTGGTTTGCCATAGCTCGAACCATAGAGATCTCTCTTTTCAGCAAGCTGGAACTCGTGAGTATTTAGCCTTTCGAGGATATCGGCAGGATCAAGAGACTTGTAGTTAGCCTGTTCTTGTATCATCAGACCCAGAGTATCAAATGAGGAATCAAGCAATCTCAACCATTTCTTCACCACCTCATGGTCAGTGATGTCAGTGGCACCGAGGGCTTGAAGCTCATTTGAGATGTCAGTGAGGCGATCAAAGGTTTGTTGGACATTTTCATTGTCGAGTCTTTTGAAACGGTTGAAGAGATTCCGAAGAACATCAACTCGAGAGTCACGCTGAGTTGAGACTCCTTCATTCACTTTGGACAGCCTATCCCAGATAAGCTTAGCAGTTTCCAAAGCACTCACTCTTCCATACTGTCCTTTACTCAGATGGCCACATATGATATTCTTCACTTGAGAATCGAGTTGCTTGAATCTCTTCACATCGGTAGCGTTCAGTGAGGGTGAGACAGAGGGAACACCATTTTCCACAACATACCAGAGATCGTTGTCAATTGCCTCGAGATGCATTCACATCTTGTTTTTCCAGTAGGGGTAGTCCGTCCCATCAAAGGTAGGACACCCAGCCGAGACCTTGATCATACCTGCGGTCGACATAACTAAAACTCCAGGCGGTTAAACCAAAATCACACAGAACAAGGGAGTACCTTGCTTTGATACCAATTGAAAGTGCGTTATGTCGACTAGAGGGGGGGGGTGAATAGGCGATTTTTATGAATTCTTCACTGAGGAATTTGCCGGTGAGGAAATTCCTTAGAGAAGAACTATTAGCAGCGGAATAAGTACTCAGAAATAAGCATAACAGAATACACGCATGGTCATCATGATGAAATGAAGACAAGCACATAGTACAGAAAGCGTAATCACAGGATAACACAAGATGAAGACAAACAGACTGAAGAAATTGAACTGAGGAAATTGAGAAAGTCTTCAGTCAAAGTCTTCAAACACAGATATGAACAAACACTCAACACAGTAATGAGGAAATGAAAGGGTTGAGGAAATAGAACCAGTTATGTTGGTGAAGACAATGATTTGGTAGACCAGTTCCAACTGCTGTCTCAGTTGTACGTCTGGTTGGAGCGGCTGAGTATTTAAACTCGAGGACACGCAGTCCCGGACACCCAGTCACTGAGCACGCAGCTCAGGACACCTAGTCCTCACCGTATTCTCCTTGAACTAAGGTCACACAGACCTCATCCAATCACTCATGGTAAGTCTTCAGGCGACTTCCAAACCTTCACAGACTTGGTCACTCGGCGATCCACAATTCCTCTTGGATGCTCTAGACCTTGACGCCTCACCGTCTGGAAGAAGCACAGTCTTCAAAGGTAACAAGCGTCGGATCCACGCAGGATCAATTTGTTCAGTGATGCTCAATCACTTTGGGTTTGTAGGGGTTTGGTTTTGGGGTTTTTCTTCACTCGATAATTTTCGCTCAAAGTCCTCGGAGGATGGGTTGCCCTCAAATGACAAGTGTCAAGTTCTCTCGGAGCAGCCAACCAGCTAGTGGTCGTAGGGGGCAGCTATTTATAGCCTAGGGAGCAGCCTGACATGATAAGACATAAATGCCCCTCAATGATATGACCGTTAGATGGATAAGATATTTTGGGACAGCTGGCGCGCAGCACAGCAACGGTCGGAAATTTGACTCTAAAATTCCTCAGGGCTATCATGTTCCTCACTGTGTAGGTAATTCGCACTGACGAATTCCTAACTCCTCAGTCAGAACAAATTCATCAGCGACCAGAAGAACTTCGTCTCTGTCACTGAAGAAAAGTGACTGAACTGTATGAGATTTCCAAAGGCTTCACTCGAAGGGATTGGTAGGTGTAGGATTTTGAGTTGAGCATCACATGGAAATTTTTCCTTAGTATTTCCTCGACCCCCTTTAACAGTACGGTGTTTCCTATGACTCAAGAAATAGAAAATGAAACTACGAAAACAAAAGTCTTCATGCTTCATGTTCCACAAATGAATACCAAGTCTTCAAGGTCACACCAATTTCTTCACTTTCAAAGTCTTCAGAAAGTCTTCAGAATATCAAAGTCTTCAGTTGAAGAACTTCATTTTTAGGGGTCGACTTTCTCTGTAAATATCAAACTCCTCATAGACTTATAGACCTGTGTACACTCACAAACGCATTAGTCCCTTAACCTATAAGTCTTCAATACACCAAAATCACTAAGGGGCACTAGATGCACTTACAACAACACATGTCTATGGTTAGGAAACATAACCATCTTTGATTAACGAGCTAGTCAAGTAGAGGCATAATAGGGATTATATGTTTTGTCTATGTATTCACACATGTACTAAGTTTCCGGTTAATACAATTCTAGCATGAATAATAAACATTTATTATGAATTAAGGAAATAAATAGTAACTTTATTATTGCCTCTAGGGCATATTTCCTTCAGTCTCCCACTTGCACTAGAGTCAATAATCTAGATTACATAGTAATGATTCTAACACCCATGGAGCTTTGGTGCTGATCATGTTTTGCTCGTGGAAGAGGCTTATTCAACGGGTCTGCAACATTCAGATCCATGTGTATCTTGCAAATATCTATGTCCCCCTCCGACACTTGATGACAGATGGAATTGAAGTGTCTCTTGATGTGCTTGGTTCTCTTGTGAAATATGGATTCCTTTGCCAAGGCAATTGCACCAGTATTGTCACAATAGATTTTCATTGGACCCGATGCACTAGGTATGACACCTAGATCGGATATGAACTCCTTCATCCAAACTCCTTCATTCGCTGCTTCCGATGCAACAATGTACTCCACTTCACACGTAGATGCCGCCACGAGGCTTTGCTTGGAACTGCACCAACTGACAGCTCCTCCATTCAATAAAAATACGTATCTGGTTTGCGACTTGGAGTCATCCGGATTAGTGTCAAAGCTTGCATCGACGTAACCATTTACGACGAGCTCTTTTTCACCTCCTGTCGGTGTACTAGAGTAGGGGTACCCTAGTATCCCGAACTTGTGCACGGGCAGTTGCAGCACCCCGCGGCAAGGCTTGCCGGGTGACCGCCAAGGTCCTCCGTGGTTCCTTTGGAGCCATTCAAGAACAAAGTATTCAAGCCAAGGAGACAAGGCCCCGGCAAGAGGAGCTTGCCGGGAAGGCCAACCAAGGCATCTCAAGGAACTTGCCACGACGCGCCACGTGTCCCGGTGAGGCCCGGTGAGCGACAAGCTTCCGGACGCGACAAGACAACGACCACGGCAAGGCGCTTGCCGCGGCAAGCTACCACTCTGTACCCACGCTCCAGCACATCCACCAACGTGTCGCCCTGGGGCCTTTCTAGGCGCGCGTGGCAAGAGGCTATGCAGCCAGCGGTGCGTGGTGGCAAGCGACGCTGACAAGATTGCCATCGTGGCGAGCGGTGGCGTCCCTGACGGTCCTTTTTGCACTATTTGGGCGACGCAGACGGGCATTTAATGCCTTTGTCCCCTGCCGTCAGGGTTAGGTATGATACACTGTACAGGTAGTTGTACCAACGGCAATTCCTTTTCCATTTTTACCCTTATCTACGTTGCCACCTATCGGTGACCCCTTGAGCATATAAAAGGAGGCCCATGCGCAACGTAGAGGGGGGTTCGAAGGCAGAAAAACACTCACGCTCGGTCTTGTTAGCAGCTAGGGTGTACTGTAGCACTCAGCGCTCTCGAGCAAGAACTCAATACACTCAGACATGCAACAGTAGGAGTGTTATCTCTCCGGAGAGCTCCGAAGCTGGGTAAACTGCTCGTGTGCTTCGCCTCGATCCGCTCTTCATGCGATCTCCGCCCTCCGCCGAACTGAAAGGGGCTCGGTTCGCCGGTCCCATAGGTGTTCGTGGATCAGTTTCCCCGACATCTTTGGCGCGCCAGGTAGGGGGCATCGAGGTTGTGTGAACCTGATCCGGCATTCACACGAGCTAGATCTTCATTTTCTTCATCGACATGCCACCGAAGAAGAAGGCTTCGGCGGCAGCTGTTCCGTCCACGTCGATCCCACCACCACCGGAGCAAACGAGTGGTGGGGTAGACGCCGGCGGAAGAACGGACATCGACGAGGGAGCTCACGGTGCTGCCAGGTCCAAGGACAAGGCTGCGCAGACCTCGGCGTCCGTACATGCACTGCGCCCATCTCAGGAGGCGCAGGACCGACAGCGTCATGGTATTCGCAGTGCCATACGTTTGTTGGACCAAGATCGAGCTGGTGGATCTCGGGGTGCTCAAGACCAGCATGCACGCCAACATGATGGCACTAGCGAGACACGGTCGCCTGGGCGGGATACTACTCCTTCTAACATAGTTAGAAGTCCGAGCATATCCCGCTCCTCGCACCGTTCGCCACTGCCGCCCACCACTCCAGCAGAAGCTTTGGCGCGAGCTCAACTGCTCCTGGATTACCCTCCAACGGCAGACAAGATCGATCAATGGAGGGCCACCATTCAGAGTCTCATCGGCTTCGCCAACGGTGACACTCCGCGACAGCCGAGTACATCGCTGCCGCGGCAGGACTGCCAGGCACGAGCCGATGGCGACGAAACCGGTGGGGGTGCAACCACCATGCACTCTCCACCCCGAAGGCCAAGATCGCCGACTCGCCGGATCCACCTCGACGGCGACTCCACCGCATCATCGAATCCACGAGCTCGTCGCGATCAGCGCCAAGTTCTTCACGAACGACAGCAAGAAGATGCTCGTACTCGCATCGAGCGCCGAAGAGAAGCGCGGCGTCAATCGGACCAGCGCGCTGGGCCCTCTGTCGACATGCATGCACTAGGGGAACCAGGCGACTTGCCGTACGCGGTAGGTTGCCCTGCGTTCACTCGTGAGCTGCGGCAAGTCCAGTGGCCCAGCACGAAGAATTTCAAGCCAGACGTACCAAAGAAGTACGACGGCAAGTCGCATCCGTCGGAGTTCCTCAGCATCTACACCATCGCAGTGCAAGCTGCTAGGGGGCGGGACGACAAGATCCTGGCCAACTACTTCCTACTGGTGCTCAAGCCCAATGTCAGATCCTGGCTCATGCACTTGCCGGACAACTCCATATCCTCCTGGGCAGACCTATGCCATCAGTTTGTCAGTGCCTTTACAGGCGACCACAAGCCTCATGGCCAAGAGAGCGATCTTCATCTGCTCGCCCAGAAGGAAGGAGAGCCCCTGCGCAAGTACATTCAGAGATTCAGCCGCGTACAGCACAACATCCCAGATGTCCACCCTGCCGCGGTAATCAGCGCGTTCCATCAGAACGTGCGAAACCGCAGGATGCGGGAGGAGATGGCGATGTGCAAGATCAGAGACGTCAGTGAGCTATATGCCCTGGCCGACAAGTGTGCACGTGCTGAGGAAGGGAGGAAACTCCCCGGAGAGAATATAGGAGCAGGAGGATCTGATAGTGAGGAGACTGCCCCGGCAAAAAGAAACCGGTGGCGGAACAACAGGAAAAAGAAAGGCAAAGATGTGCTAGTCGTTGAGCAGTCCGGCAACGGAGGTGGCGCCAAGAAAGCCAAAGCTGGTAGCTCCGGCAAGGAGATTGCCGCAGGCACCAACTACCAGGCTGTGGCGGTCGCCGACAAGCAGGACGGCACCAACAAGCAGTACTGCAAGATCCACCGCACCAAGGGCCATGACCTCCAGAGCTGCAAGAAGGTCGAGAAGCTTGTCGAGCAGCAAAAGGCTGAATACAAGCGACGCGACAAGGAGAAGGCCCAGGATGGTGCTGGAGGAGCCGGCAAGAAACACCCCGGTCGAGGAGGACGCCGCGGCAAGGCCAAGCAGCGGCAAGGAGACAGACCTCCCCGCGGCCGCGACAAGGATGAAGATGATGACGACGATGAAGATATGGATGATGACGAGACTAATGAGCAGGAGTTCCAGAAAACCACAGAGGTCCTGTGTGTTGATGGCGGTGCTTCTCTGCATACTTCACACCGCCAGCTCAAGCAATGGGTGCGGGAAGTCAATGCGGCAGAACCACCCGTCGAGTCACGCAAGCCTCTGAAATGGTCCAGCACGCCTATCATCTTTTGTATTGAGGATCACCCTGATCGCATAACTGCGGTCGGGTGCTTGCCGATGTTGGTTTCACCAACTATCCGCAACCTCAAGGTCACTAAGATGCTAGTTGACGGCGGGGCCGGCTTGAACCTGATCTCCTCCGCGGTACTCCAGAAACTCCAGATCCCTGATGGCGAGCTCGAAGAGACCGACACATTCCAAGGAATCAATCCGGGAAGGAGCAAGCCGAAGGGAAAGATCACGTTGCCAGTAACATTTGGCAGCGAGTTGAACTTTAGGACTGAGAGGGTCACTTTTGACGTTGCTGACTTTCCATTGCCTTACAACGGGATACTCGGCCGTCCAGCACTCGCCAAATTCATGGCAGCCTCTCACTATGCATACAACATGCTGAAGATGCCAGGCCCGATAAGTGTCATCTCTGTCCCTGGCGACAAGAAGGATGCTCTTATCTGCGCCGACAAGATCTACCGGGAAGCAGCAGCCGCAACAGATCACAAGTCACTTGCCGTTGAAGCTCCCGGGGCAAAGAAGAAGACCAAGTTTGGCAAGAGTTCTGATGCCGACTCCGGCAAGCGCACCTCTTCAGAGTGCTGCGCTACCGTCGAGGACGCACCATCGAGCTCCACCGACAAGTGTAAGAAGACAATGGCAGCTCCACCAGAGACCAAGAAGGTGTCCGCCAAGGAGGATGGCACTGGTGGTACCTTCACCATCAGTGCCACTCTCGACCCTAAATAGGAAAGCACGCTCGTTGCTTTCCTGCGGGCGAACGTCGACGTATTTGCGTGGCAACCGTCTGACATCCCCGGTGTTCCCAGGAAAGTAATCGAGCACCATCTTGCCGTCTGTCCTCATGCGCGGCCCGTCAAGCAGAAATTCAGGAAACAGGCAGTGGAGCGCCAAGAATTCATCGCAGAAGAAATCAAGAAATTGGAAGCAGCAGGCCTTATCAGAGGAGTGCTCCATCCTACGTGGTTGGCCAACCCTGTAGTCGTGCGCAAGGCAAACGGGAAATGGAGGCTTTGTATCGACTTTACCGATGTCAATAAAGCTTGTCCCAAAGACCCATTTCCCTTGCCACGCATCGACCAGATTGTTGACTCCACGGCCGGATGTGACTTGCTTTCATTTCTTGATGCATACTCAGGATACCATCAGATCTTCATGGCAGAAGAGGATGAGGAGAAGACGGCATTCATCACCCCATGTGGCACATACTGTTTCGTACGGATGCCTTTTGGTTTAAAGAATGCTGGTTCAACATTTGCAAGGGTAGTCCATGACGCTTTTGAGCCGCAAATACACAGAAATGTGGAAGCCTACATGGATGACATAGTGGTCAAGAGCAAGGAAAAGGCGACCCTGATTCAAGATTTAGACGAAACCTTTGCAAATCTGCGCAAGATGAACCTCAAGCTTAACCCCGAGAAGTGTGTGTTTGGAGTCCCCTCCGGTAAGCTTCTCGGGTTCTTCGTGTCTTAGCGGGGAATCGAAGCCAATCCCGACAAGATCAAGGCCATTGAGCAGATTGAAGCACCAAAGCGCGTCAAGGATGTACAAAGACTTGCCGGTTGCGTAGCTGCTCTCAGCAGGTTTATCTCTAGGTCTGCTGAGCGCGCCCTGTCATTTTTCAAAATATTGAAAAAGGCAGGACCAATGAAATGGACTCCGGAAGCGGAGGCTGCGCTGCAGGACTTAAAGAGATACCTGTCCTCCACTCCAACACTTGTCGCACCTAAGCCACAAGAGAAGTTGCTGCTATATATAGCGACAACCAATCAAGTGGTTAGTGCTGCGTTAGTAGCGGAGAGGGAGGCGGATGATGAGCCAGCAACCACGGCAGATGCATCCAGCGACAAGCAGGGGACTTCACCGACAAGCTCTGGTCCCGACAAAGATGGATCTGCGCAGGCGTGTGAGAAGATGCAGAAAAGAATGGTGCAGCGCCCAGTTTACTTTGTCAGTTCCCTTCTGCAGGGGGCTAGGTCAAGGTACTCTGGTGTGCAGAAACTGCTTTTCGGCCTTCTCATGGCCTCGAGAAAGCTGCGCCATTACTTCCAAGCACATGAGATCACAGTCGTCACTCGTTTTTCGCTGAAGAGGATACTGCAAAATCCAGAAGCAACAGGCAGGATTGTCGAGTGGGCACTGGAACTGTCAAGCTTTGGCCTCAAGTTTGAGAGCACTTCAACTATCCAAAGCAGAGCATTGGCGGAGTTCATAGCAGAATGGACGCCAACACAAGATGAAGAAATTCCAGAAACAAGCATCCCCGTCAAGGAAGCAAGCAAAGAGTGGCTGATGTACTTTGATGGTGCCTTCTCGCTGCAAGGCGCCGGTGCGGGCGTGCTACTTGTTGCACCCACCGGAGAGCACCTCAAGTACGTAGTCCAAATGCACTTCCCCAAGGAGCAAGCAACGAACAATACTGCAGAGTATGAAGGTTTGCTTGCCGGTCTCAGGATCGCAGCAGACCTTGGGATCAAGAAGCTCATTGTCAGGGGTGACTCACAGCTTGTCATCTGCCAAGTAAACAAGAATTATCAGAGTCCGTTGATGGAAGCTTACGTTGATGAAGTGAGAAAGCTAGAAGAGCACTTTAACGGCCTACGGATGGAACATGTTCCAAGAGCTCAGAACAACGTTGCCGATGGCCTGTCGAAGTGCGCTGCACTTAAGTTACCTGTGGAACCAGGGATCTTTGTGCTCAAACTGACTCAACCGTCTGTAATGCCATCAACTGGACATAGCAAGAAGAGGAAGTTGATTTCCGATGACTATTTTCCGGCAGAGCTCCCTGAAGCCGCCGCCAAGAAGGTCCTCAAGATCAACACCAAGGGTGCTGAGGAGCAGTCTGCTCTGGCAAGCCCTAGGGTTTGTTCCGTTGAAGCAGACGCTCCCGACAAGTTTTGCTCCGGCAAGCTTGCCGGGGAACGTCAAGCTCCGGCTGAGCCGCAGGTTCTCGCCGTAGAAGCGGATGTTCCCGCAGCAGCAGATGTGCCTTTAGTCCTTGTTGTCGAGCCGCAAGCTCCAGCATGGGCACAGCAGATTGTCCGTTTCCTTCAGACAGGAGAACTTCCCGAAGAGCAAGAAGAAGCGGAAAGAGTAGCCCGGCAGTCTAGTATGTACCAGTTTGTCGACAACACACTGTACAGAAGGAGACTCAACGGCGTGAAATTGAAGTGTATTCACCGGGAAGACGGACAGAAGCTGTTGGCAGAGATACATGGAGGCATATGTGGTCACCACATTGGCGCAAGAGCACTTGCCGGCAAAGCGTTTCGGCAAGGTTTCTTTTGGCCGACAGCCCTCCAGGATGCAACTGCACAAGTAACCAAGTGTGAAGCGTGCCAGTTCCATTCCAAGCAGATACACCAGCCAGCTCAAGCTCTCCAGACGATCCCTTTATCCTGGCCATTTTCGGCCTGGGGGCTCGACATCCTCGGCCCCTTTCCCCGAGCTGTCGGGGGCTTTGAGTACTTGTACGTTGCAATCGACAAGTTCACAAAGTGGCCGGAAGTGGAAGCAGTGAGGAAGGTGACAGCACAGTCAGCAGTCAAGTTCTTTAGGTCGATTGTTTGCCGCTTCGGGATCCCTAACAGGATCATCACCGACAACGGCACACAATTCACGAGCCGCACCTTCATGCAGTACGTCCAAGATCTTGGCGCCAAGGTCTGCTTCGCTTCTGTTGCTCATCCGAGAAGTAACGGTCAAGCGGAGAGGGCGAATGCTGAAGTGCTGCGCGGGCTCGAGACCAGGACTTTCGACAGGCTGCACAAGTGCGGAAAGAACTGGATTGAGGAGCTGCCGGTGGTTCTTTGGTCGATCAGAATGACGCCGAATCGAGCCACTGGCCAGACACCTTTCGCTCTAGTCTATGGAGCAGAGGCAGTTCTCCCCACGGAACTCGTATACGGGTCACCTCGAGTGCTCGCTTATGATGAGCTTGAGCAAGAGCAGTTGCGACAAGATGACGCGCTGCTCCTTGAGGAGGACCGTCTTCAGGCCGCTGTACGAGCTGCTCGATACCAGCAAGCTTTGTGCCGCTACCATAGCCACAAAGTTAATGCCAGAAGTCTCGAGGAAGGCGACCTTGTTCTTCGGCGCGTTCAGTCCGCCAAGAATTCCAACAAGTTGACGCCAAAGTGGGAAGGCCCTTACCGGGTGAAACGAGTCACTAGGCCTGGCGCTGTCCGCCTTGAGACCGAAGATGGCATTCTGGTGAGCAACTCCTGGAACATTGAGCATCTTCGTAAGTTTTACCCGTAGGGCGCGGTTGCCGGAACCTGTTCCGGCAACCACCTTTTGTACAAGTCTTGCCGATGTTGCATGTAATCCTTTGTACGAAGCCGGGCGCAGACCCCGTGCATAAGTAAAGCTCATGTGCTCCGCACATCTTGTCAATTTCATGCTTTCTACTTTCCTTTGCATGCATTATCTGACACTTTGTGCAGCGCCTACCCCCGGTAAGCAATAACGAGCCGTAAGGCTCCATATCTTTATTTTCTCTTTTTTCTCTTTCTCAAGGAAAGGAAGGTTCCCTCGCCCACAAGTTTGCCGGGGGGAAAGGAGAAGATAATGGTGTGGACCAAGCGTCGTTCGAGGAAGTTTCGCCTTACCGGGAAGCTAACGACAGAAAAGCTAAGTTGCTAAAGTTTGAGCAATCAGTTTTAATTTTTTTTAAGTTATCTTCCTCGAACGACCGTGCTTTGTATGGAAAACCTGTGCGCGGAGGAACCAACTCGTAGCTAGTTGCGCCCTTACTTTGTTTCGAGTCCGCTCAACAACTTAAGTGAGCTGCGACTAGTTGCGACAAGGTTTCTTGTCGGTAGCAGCACCGCCAGCAGGCTGCTGACGTCCCGCACTCAGCGCTCGCGGCTAAGGTGCCTGCGCCGACAAGTTCCCTAAAAGCGTAGGGCAAAAACATACAAAGGAAGGAATCAAGTAAAGGAAATAACATAGCAATCGCTACCCGAAATAGAGTCATATTACAAGATAGCTTGTCGCAGCTCTAACAGATTGTTCTCATAACATGACCAGCAGCGACAAGAAAAAGAGAAAACGGGCGGCCTAATCTACGCGATCGCCCTCAACCCTCTTGATCCTGCTCACCTTGTCCACAATGGGTGCGACAAGGGTCTTGAGCGCTTCCAGATCAGCATCCGGTGGCAAGGTCCTGAGGATGTTGGTGAGGTTGAGGCCTGGGTTGCGGAAGGCCACCTTCACCAGCACCTTTTGAAGAGCTCCCGCGCAGATCTTGCGCGACTCGTCGACCAGCTGCTTTGGGATCTTCTCCCGGAGTCGCTGGAGGGCCGTCGCCACGCCTTTGAAGAACAAGCTGAGCTTGGCGCTGGGTTGGAGGTGCTCGTCAGAGGAATACCCGAGATCCTCCATCCCCAGCTGCGCCAGCTCCCCGTCGATGGCTGCGGCAACATCCACGAGACCCTCGGTCCAGTGCTCCACATTCTCCCTAAAAGTGTTCTGGGCGGCAGCAGCATTCGCCAGCAGCGCCTCGTCGGTCTTGATCTTCTCCTTCAAGGCCACCTCCTGCTCCCTGGCGCCGTCCAGCGTCTTGGTCAAAGTAGCCAGCTTCAACTCAAGATCTGCGTTGGAATCCTTGGCGGTGCTAAGCTCTTTGCTCCTCTCAGCGAGACGACCCTGCAGCTCGCCATGAGCGGCGGCGTCCTTCTCACGCTCATGCTTGAGCGCAGCAAGCTCCTCACCGCTCACCTTGAGATCGGCCTCCAGCTGCGCCACCTTTGTCTCCAGCTCCTTCTTGGCGGCCTCGGCAGCTGCGGCAGCATCCTCTGCTTCCTTGAGAGCCCCGCCGAATGTTTGCTCGCGCACGGCAAGCTCCTCCTCGTGGCTGTCAAGGTTGACCTTGCGCTGCGCCAACTCGCCTTCCTGCGCAGATAGCTTTTCGGCAACAAGCCGCTGCTGCTCTTCAACTTCAGCCTTCTCGAGGAGGAAGGCTTTCCGCTCCTCGGCGACTTGCTCCTGCTCCTCTGCCAGGGACCGGAGAGCTTCCTGCCTGAGACCCCTGGAGCTCCTCCGCGCGCTTCTCGATGTCCACTCCCGCCTTCGCGACAAGCGCTTCTCGGGATACCAGCTTGGCCTGTCGGGCGCGGTAGAGCGACAACAGCTTCTGCAGCAGCTGCTCCTCCTCGGGCTCGCCGCTGCTGCTGCTCGGCGCATCGACCAGCGTCAGCCCAGCGGAGGCGAGCAACTCTTCATCAAAGATCTCTCCTTCGACCGGCGCCCTGGAGCTTGACGCCCAGGGGAGCTTGATGAAGATGCCGTCGCCGGCCTTCAAATAGGCGCCGGGCTGGGGCTCTTCGAAGCCTGGCGCTGTAGCAGCGCCAGAGGGATCGGCGGTCGGCGTAGCGCCTGACGCTCCTGTGGCCTCGGGGCCATCCGTGCGATCGCCAGATCCCTCGCCAGCTTCTGCGGCGGCAGCTTTGGCAGCCTCTTCGCCGGCGGGATCATCAACGCCGGCTTCTCCTTCGGTGGCAACAGCGTCGTCGGTATTGCTGTGTGCGTTCTCCTCGCCGGCGACGTCGATTTCCATCGGCTCCGTGGCAGATGGATCTGACGAACGGAAAAAGGAGAAAAGTCAAGCAAATATCCAAAAAGAAAATCAGAAGAAGAAGAATCCCAGGGAAGTTTTTCAAGCAAGAGGATTACCTGTACTAGGATCTGCAGTCGTGGTCTCAACCACCGGAGGGTCGCTGGTGCTGTCCCTTGCCGGAGAACTGTCCCTTGCCGGAGAATTCTCCCTTGCCGGAGAACTGTCCCTTGCTGGAGAATTCTCCCTTGCCAGAGAACGCTCCCTTGCCGGGGAATCCTCCCTTGGCGGTGTAGTCGAAGCAGATGGCATTTCGGGAGCGGCTTCCGGGCACTCCTGGTGAGGCTGCTCTGCTCCTACACAAACCAACAGTCAGATATGAGCAAAGAAAGAGCACCCATGCGCGCCTGACAGCAAGAAGTAAACCATATACTTACGCTGGGGGCTGCGCTGGGGGCTGCTTTGGGGAATAGTTGCCGGATCCGGCAAGGTGGTCTCGGACACACCCCCTGCTATCGCGGTGGGTTCGTCCTCGATGACAATCACCGGGACCTTGGCTCTCTTCGCTGCTCTCTGGGCCAGAGTCCTAAAAAGGAATGGGTTCGGAGTAAAGCAAGTCAGATACAAGACAAAACAGCAAGGATTGAAGAACTACAAGTATAACAAAGAATCTTACTCTTCTTCTTCCTCGTCGGAGCTGAGCGCGGAGAGATCGAAGTCCGGCTCGCCTCCGGTGCGATGAGGCGGAGGAGTAGGTTCCCTTAGCCGCTTGGCGGGAGCAGAAGCGGTGGTCCGGGAGGGCCCCGCTCCAGTTGCTGCAGCGGCGTGAGGTGCTCCCGCGGCAACAGTGCTTGCCACGGTGGAGCGCATCGCGTGGCGCGGCGGCTGTTGACCCGTCTGCCGCCCCGCTACGTCCACGGCCTTGCGGAGACGCCTTCTTGGTGGAGCTGGGGGCTCCGCTTGCGGCGAGCTGTCTGAAGGTTTGGGCCCGACAAGCTCTCCCTCGCCGGGCTCGCTCGACTCAGCTTCAGGCCCGACAAGCTCTCCCTCGCCGGCAAGCTCCTCTCGCTCGGCAAGGCTTGCCGCCTCTGCTGCCTCTGCCTCCTCCACGGCGAATCCAAACTCGCCCGTGGCAGCGGCTGCCGCCACCTCTTCCAGCCTAGTGGCGATGCGCTGCATCTCCGCATCGGTGGTGTCGCGAGTGAGGCTCTTCTGTTCATCAGAGCGGACCGGCACTTCTACCAAGCCGTCAAAGAACTCTCGCACGACGTCGTCTGCAGGCTCTTGCCAAGTTGGGACAATCCCATGCGAATGGCACAGCGGCATCATTGCGCGGATGCGGTCGAGCGAGGAGTTGTTGCACAGCGGAACGACACCCCTCGGCAACATGAACGCTTCAGGATGTTGAGGATCGTGCTTGAACAGTTCCAGGATCATCGCGTCCAATTTCAGCACAGTGAAGTTGAAGTTGAGGCCAGGGCGCAGCCTCATGATATCCGCCGCATTCTGGAACTCCCAGGCGGGTCTCCTCCTCTCCTGCAGGGGAGCGATGCGGCAGCGAAGAAAATCTGCGCCAACGGCGCCTACGGTGAACCCGGCAAGCCTGAGGCGTAGGATCCGGGTGACGGCAATCTTCAGCCTATCGTCTACCGGGGCCACATTGCTCCAATCGTTACCGCGTGCTACTGGGGCTTGGCGCTGGGCGGTAAATGGCTGCGGGTTCTCCTCGACAATCCAGCACCATTCTGCTCTCCATTCCTCCCACTTGCTGCGGAGCTCTCCCTCCAGATAAGCGTCCTTCTTGCCGGTTCTCGAGATCCAAGCGATTCCGCCGGAAAGAGGCTCCCCTCTCTCAACTCGGGGCATAAAGAAGTGGCGGAAAAGAGCTACGTTTGGATAGACTCCGACAAAGTTTTCGCAGAGATGTGCGAAAACTGCCATGGTCAGAACAACATTGGGGGTGAAGTCAAGGAGGCGGAACCCGTAGGTGTTCATGATATCACAGAAAAATTCAGAGAAAGGCGGGAAGAGCCCGCAGTAGAAGAACAACGCGAAGAAGGGATATCCATTCGGAGCCAGTTCCGAAGCGGCAGCTAGGAGTACCTTCGTGCGCGGATGCGCTCGCGTCTCCGTCGACTAGAAGAGGTAGTAATACTCCCTCAGCTCCTTCGCAGCGAGCTGAGGGGGGAAGATTGTCCGCTCCTTTCGCAGCGCCACGAGCCGCTGCGCCTCGGCCGACTTCACGACCTTCCCGGCTTTCGGAGCCATGGCGGAGGTGGTGAGAGAGATCGACGGCGTTGATGGTGCCGGTGGCGATGGGGGGCGGAGCGCTGCTCTCTTTCAGCTTTGGGAAGAAGGGGGGAGCGGCGGAGATTTTTGAGATTGGAGTAGCAACCGGCGAGATGGGCGAACTGCCCCTATTTCCCCTGCTTATAAAGAGGGAGGGGCGGACTTTCCGTCTTTCCGAATAAAGAAACCACCCACGATCTCTCCCACAACGCCGCATTCGACGCGTGCCGTTCGAGGAGGGCGCGGTGGATACAGAGTGAGATACGGCGTAACCCAGGCCGCGTGTGCCCGTGCCCTATTTTGGGCCTGGCCCAACAGCGCTCGGCACCGTGTGTGGCCCAGGCCCGGGGGCTCCTGTCGGTGTACTAGAGTAGGGGTACCCTAGTATCCCGAACTTGTGCACGGGCAGTTGCAGCACCCCACGACAAGGCTTGCCGGGTGACCGCCAAGGTCCTCCGTGGTTCCTTTGGAGCCATTCAAGAACAAAGTATTCAAGCCAAGGAGACAAGGCCCCGGCAAGAGGAGCTTGCCGGGAAGGCTAACCAAGGCATCTCAAGGAACTTGCCGCGACGCGCCACGCGTCCCGGCGAGGCCCGGTGAGCGACAAGCTTCCGGACGCGACAAGACAACGACCGCGGCAAGCTACCACACTGTACCCGCGCTCCAGCACATTCACCAACGTGTCGCCCTGGGGCCTTTCTAGGCGTGCGTGGCAAGAGGCTGTGCAGCCAGCGGTGCGCGGTGGCAAGCGACGCTGACAAGATTGCCATCATGGCGAGCGGTGGCGTCCCTGACGGTCCCTTTTTGCACTATTTGGGCGACGCAGACGGGCATTTACCGCAATGATACACTGTATGATACACTGTACAGGTAGTTGTACCAACCGCAATTCCTTTTCCACTTTTACCCTTATCTACGTTGCCACCTGTCGATGACCCCTTGAGCATATAAAAGGAGGCCCATGCGCAACGTAGAGGGGGGTTCGAAGGCAGAAAAACACTCACGCTCGGTCTTGTTAGCAGCTAGGGTGTACTGTAGCACTCATCGCTCTCGAGCAAGAACTCAATACACTCAGACATGCAGCAGTAGGAGTGTTATCTCTCCGGAGTGGTAAACTGCTCGTGTGCTTCGCCTCGATCCGCTCTTCGTGCGATCTCCGCCCCCCGCCAAACCGAAAGGGGCTCGGTCCGCTGGTCCCATAGGTGTTCGTGGATCAGTTTCCCCGACACCTCCATAAACGAGAAACATATCCTTAGTCCTTTTCAGGTATTTCAGGGTGTTCTTGACCGCTATCCAGTGTTCCACTCCGGGATTACTTTGGTACCTCCCTGCTATGCTTATAGCAAGACATACATCAGGTCTGGTACACAACATTGCATACATGATAGAACCTATGGTTGAAGCATAGGGAATGACTTTCATTTTCTCTCTATCTTCTGCAGTGGTCAGGCATTGAGTCTGACTCAATTTCACACCTTGTAACACAGGCAAAAACCCTTTCTTTGACTGATCCATTTTGAACTTCTTCAAAACTTTATCAAGGTATGTGCTTTGTGAAAGTCCAATTAAGCGTCTTGATCTATATCAATAGATCTTGATGCCCAATATGTAAGCAGCTTCACCGAGGTCTTTCATGGAAAAACTCTTATTCAGGTATCCCTTTATGCTATCCAGAAATTCTATATCATTTCCAATCAACAATATGTCATCCACATATAATATCAGAAATGCTACAGAGCTCTCACTCACTTTCTTGTAAATACAGGCTTCTCCAAAAGTTTGTATAAAACCATATGCTTTGATCTCACTATCAAAGCATTTATTCCAACACCGAGAGGCTTTCATGGAAATCCATTCCAATACTATGCCAGTCCATAAATGGATTGTTGGAGCTTGCACACTTTGTTAGCACCCTTTGGATCGACAAAACCTTCTGGTGGCATCATATAAAACTCTTCTTCTAGAAATCCATTCAGGAATGCGGTTTTGACATCCATTTGCCAAATTTCATAATCATAAAATGCAGCAATTGCTAACATGATTCGGACAGACTTAAGCATCGCTACGGGTGAGAAAGCCTCATCGTAGTCAACTCCTTGAACTTGTCGAAAACCTTTCGCAACAAGTCGAGCTTTGTAAACAGTAACATTACCATCTGCGTCGGTCTTCTTCTTAAGATCCATTTATTTTCTATGGCTTGTCGATTATCGGGCAAGTCCACCAAAGTCCGCACTTTGTTCTCATACATGGATCCCATCTCAGATTTCATGGCTTCAAGCCATTTCGCGGAATCTGGGCTCATCATCGCTTCCTCATAGTTCGTAGGTTCATCATGGTCTAGTAACATGACTTCCAGAACAGGATCACCATACCATTCTAGTGCGAATCTTACTTTGGAAGACCTACGAAGTTCGGCAGTAACTTGATCTGAAGCCTCATGATCATCATCATTAGCTTCCTCACTAATTGGTGTAGGAATCACTGGAACTGATTTCTGTGATGAACTACTTTCCAATAAGGGAGAAGGTACAATTACCTCATCAAGATTTACTTTCCTTCCACTCACTTCTTTCGAGAGAAACTCCTTCTCTAGAAAGGATCCATTCTTAGCAACAAATATTTCGCCTTCGGATCTGTGATTGAAGGTGTACCCAACAGTTTCCTTTGGGTATCCTATGAAGATGCACTTCTCCGATTTGGGTTCAAGCTTATCAGGTTGAAGCTTTTTCACATAAGCATCGCAGCCCCAAACTTTAAGAAATGACAATTTTGGTTTCTTGCCAAACCACAGTTTATAAGGCGTTGTCTCAATGGATTTTGATGGTGCCCTATTTAAATTGAATGCAGCCGTCTCTAAAGCATAACCCAAAAATGATAGCAGTTAATCAGTAAGAGACATCATAGATCGCACCATATCCAATAAAGTATGGTTACGACGTTCAAACACACCATTTCGCTGTGGTGTTCCAAGTGGCGTCAGTTGTGAAACTATCCCATGTTGTTTCAAATGAAGACCAAACTCGTAACTCAAATATTCTCCTCCACGATCAGATCATAGAAACTTTATTTTCTTGTTACGATGATTTTCCACTTCACTCTGAAATTCTTTGAACTTTTCAAATGTTTCAGACTTATGTTTCATCAAGTAGATATAACCATATCTGCTCAAATCATCTGTGAAGGTAAGAAAATAACGATACCCACCACGAGCCTCAACACTCATTGGACTGCATACATCAGTATGTATTATTTCCAATAAGTCAGTAGCTCGTTCCATTGTTCCGGAGAATGGAGTTTTAGTCATCTTGCCCATAAGGCACGGTTCGCAAGCACCAAGTGATTCATAATGAAGTGTTTCCAAAAGTCCATCAACATGGAGTTTCTTCATGCACTTTACACTGATATGACCCAAATGGCAGTGCCACAAATAAGTTGCACTATCATTTTTAGCTTTGCATCTTTTGGCTTCAATATTATGAATATGTGTATCATCACTATCGAGATTCAACAAAAATAGACCACTCAACAAGGGTGCATGACCATAAAAGATATTACTCATATAAATAGAGCAACCATTATTCTCTGATTTAAATGAATAACCGTCTCGCATTAAACAAGATCCAAATATAATGTTCATGCTCAGCGCTGGCACCAAATAACAATTATTCAGGTCTAAAACTAATCCCGATGGTAGATGTAGAGGTAGCGTGCCGACAGCGATCACATCGACCTTGGAACCATTTCCCACGCGCATCGTCACCTCGTCCTTAGCCAATCTTCGCTTAATCCATAGCCCCTGTTTCGAGTTGTAAATATGAGCAACAGAACCAGTATCAAATACCCAGGCGCTACTGCCAGCATTAGTTAAGTACACATCAATAACAAGTATATCAAATATACCTTTCACTTTGCCATCCTTCTTATCTGCCAAATACTTGGGGCAGTTCCGCTTCCAGTGACCAGTCCCTTTGCAGTAGAAGCACTCAGTTTCAGGCTTAGGTCCAGACTTGGGTTTCTTCTCTTGAGCAGCAACCTTTTTACCGTTCTTCTCGAAGTTCCCCTTCTTCCCTTTGCCCCTTTTCTTGAAACTAGTGGTCTTGTTGACCATCAACACTTGATGCTCCTTTTTGATTTCTACCTCCATAGCCTTTAGCATTGCGAAGAGCTCGGGAATAGTCTTGTTCATCCCTTGCATATTATAGTTCATCATGAAGCCTTTATAGCTTGGTGGCAGTGATTGAAGAACCCTGTCAATGACACAATCAACTAGAAGATCAACTCCCAGCTGAGTCAAGTGGTTATGGTACCCAGACATTCTGAGTATGTGTTCACTAACAGAACTATTCTCCTCCATTTTGCAGCTGTAGAACTTGTTGGAGACTTCATATCTCTCAACTCTGGCATTTGCTTGATATATTAACTTCAACTCTTGGAACATCTCATATTCTCCATGACGTTCAAAATGTCTTTGAGGTCCCGATTCTAAGCCGTAAATCATGGCACACTGAACTATCGAGTAGTCATCAGCTTTGCTCTGCCAGATGTTCTTAACATCATCAGTAGCATCTGCAGCAGGCCTGGCACGACATTTCCTAACGGGCGCCTTAAGCACCCGTTTCTTCAGTAACCGCAAACGGGCACATACCCCTAGCGCCGCGCTGGGCCGACCCGTGTCTTTTTTTTTGTGGTCCAAAACTGCAGCAAAAATCGAATTTCCTAAGCGGGGTATCGAACTCGCGATCTCTCAGTTGGTAAAGCAGCGCACTGACCAGCACGACATCCTACTGCATGTGTCTATTGACTTCTTCCCGATATTTTTTTACCTAGGCCATGGGAGCCCCCCAAACCAGTTTTCCATGGCTTCGTGATTTCTAGGCGTTTTTTTCTGATTCCTTTTTTCCTTTTCTTTTTATTTTCTTAAATGGGCGAACGTTTTTCAAAGTCCTAAACTTTTTTCAAGTTCAATTAACTTTTGTTAAAATCGGTGAACTTTTTTCAAAATCGATGAACTTTTTTGAATTTGATGAAAGTTTTCCAAAATCGATGAACTATTTTCAATATCCAAAATATGTTCAGATTTTTCGAAATTCATTTAACTTTTTAGAAAATGTTTTTCGAAATTCCAAATTTTGTTCATGTTTTCGAATTTTGTTCACGTTTCAAAAATAGTTCTGAATTCCAAATTTTTGGTCACCGTATTGAAGAAATTTTTTCACCATACATTGAAAAAATGTTGAGTGTGTATAAAAAAATGTTCATCATGTATAGAAATTTTGTTCAGCATGCATTCTGTGGCACCCCGGCTCAGAGCGACCGGTTTACCTTGCATTGCCAGCCCAGAGATCTTGTCTTTTGGCAACACACAACAACATGGTACAGAAAATCAACAGCTTTATTCATGCTAGTGGAGCATAGTTTATATTACAACAGTTAGCGAGGCCAAGCGGCACACACGGTGCGGCTAAACAATATGTACATTATTTAGTGAACATAAAGGGGCCTCGATCATGACAACTACTTGGCAGCGGAACAACATCGTAGCGGGACTCCATAGCACAAGGACACTGAAGTGGACACGGCCTAGACTCGGACAGCACTCCTTCCCAACGAGACTTTCCTAAAATCTGGCATGACACGCCAGGTCAGTATATTGAATGTACTTGCAAGCTCACAATAAGCATAAACATAATGACAAACAATATCAGGATATTTAACCATTTAAGCAACAATGCAACCATACATCTAATATGCTGTGACTATGCTCAACTGGTACTTCTTACCGGACGTGATCATTTCCAGACCACAAACATGATAACTTCGAAACACACATGTGATCCTTTCGGCGATCACCACCCGACCAATTCATGGCCTATGATACTTACGGCGATCACAACCCGACCAACTCTTGGCCCGTGATCCTTACGGCGATCACAACCCGACCAATTCATGGCCAAACTCAATACGATGGCCTCACTGCCATCCTCAGTACAAATTCAGTGTGCATATTTTATTAAGTGTTGACCCATGGTGTACCCTACTTTCGAGCGTGTCCGTAACCGTGGACTCGGCTTTCGATAGATTAAAAACACTCTGCAGAGGTTAGTACACTGTACCCACACTATGGAACCCATGGCCTCGCACTCCCATTCTGGTGGACCAACAGCGTTCCGACGAAACCATTTCATTGTCATGACACTCCCGGCCATTCCGACTCAGACCACATCGGGCTAGTCCTGGGTGGCCCCGTGTCTACATCCAGACACCTCGACCACCGTCATGGCCACGATCCACTCTGGGATCCGGTACCAAAAATTAACTTACAATGGGCTCACAAGGTTATGCTTGCCTACCGGGCCAAGGTACAGCACGCCCATAACCTTCCCTAAATGGAGGCACCGACCAGAGGCACGACAATGAAATGCATTAAGGCCGTCCCATACCGGCAAATGTGGTTGCACTAGGAAAGACTCGTTTCAGCGGCACCATGACCCGATCAACAACATATTCAAGTTGAGTTATTAATCAGGTTCAACTTAATGCAAAAATAACCGGTGTCATAATGCCATACTATGCATCACTTAACATATGCATCACATAACCATGCAAACAACTGAAACAACCACGCTTCTACGGAGCCATTATCAACTCATGCTTCTACTCTGGTTAAGATCACACCTCACTTATACCAGGATCATTTCTAGCAATCTCATTACTTTCCATCATGCAAAAATAATAATATAACTAATTATCAAACTCTATGACCATATCATTATCACTTGCAACTAAGTTCTCATTAGCTTACCAACAATATTTACCTCAAACATTCTGTAGTTCAAGTATTTTTAACATGACAAGCATTTAACAGAATATAATCATTATATAACTAATTTAAATGCATAAATATTCATAAGTTCAAGTAGAAAAAAAATCACAAATATTGAAGTGGCACTATGAAAATGTCACTGTGGCTTGCCTTAGTGCTGATGAGGTTCACAAAGCTCCTGGTGATCCTCAAGACAAGTTGGCTCTTCTGAAAATAATCAAAACCACAAAAAGAAAATATCAAGAAACCTTCTGAAATTCACCAGAAAATCCAGACAGCAAGGAAAAATCCCATCTTTTGGGCGTTGTTAGATTTTTGGTCAAAGAACACAATGCAAAAAGAATCAATGCATTTGGACTTTCAGGTAAAAGGTTGTGGCTGTTTTAATGCTACTGGAATTTAAATGAATTTGAAATAAATAATAAACAACCAGGGGGGTGACGTTGAACGCGTAAACTCCCGGGGTGCCACCACTCATACCGCTTCGCGCGCGTAATGAGTGGCTGACTAGCGGGGCCTGCTAGTCAGGCCAGAGGGAGGGGAGAGGGAAACAGGAGGAGGAGGCGCTTCGCAGGAGCTCACGCCGGCGACGAGGCTTCCTGGAGTCGAACGAGAGGGAGGGATCGACGGAGAAGATGATTGCGCACCTGCCCGTACCTGTAGCTTAGCAAACGGTGACCGGACGACGTCAGATTTGACCTCTCCAGCGGAGGCAGAGGGTGGAGGTTGCCGGAGAGGAAGAAGACGGCGGCTTGGGGTGGCTCCAGGGGCTCCAGGGGGGTGGGTTGGCTTCACGGAGGAGAGGCGAAGGCCCTGGCGGGGTCGCCTTGGCTTGGGAGGGGCCGGAGCTGCGGGAACAATCCGGAGGGGATCGCCGGCGAGCTCGGCTCCGGGACGGCAGCCCGCGGCCTGCCCAGCCGGGCTGCGGCTTCTACTGGCTCTAGGAGGGAGTGGGAGTGGCGAGTGGTGCTCTAAGAGGCTGCGAGTGGCTGCTTTTATAGGTGGGGCAGCGAGGAGGGCTCGGGCTCCACCAAAGGACACCTGTCCACGGCGCCCGGCGACGAACGGTGCCAGAGAGAGAGGGAGAAGATGACAGAGGTCACGCAGGAACTGTGGGCGGGCGCGGACGAGCACAGGAGCAAGGGGGAAAGAGACGAACACAGTGCACGTGCACTGTGCCGTTGGCCGGACCATGCCCGTGCTCGCTGCGGCGAGCTCTGGCGTCGGCGAGCGGCAGGGAGGAGTTATGGAGGTGGAGACGAGGATTGTGGCGAGGTGCGGCATGCTCTAGCTAGCTAGGCAGCGAGCACGCGCTCCACAGAGGCGCCGGCGACGCGCAGAGTGCGTGGATTGCATGCCAGCATGCTCGGATGAACGCGGTCACCGCGTGAACCATGACATCAGGCCACCCTACACACTAACAAAGATGTCTGGCGTGTAGTCCCTAGTAAACTGAGTTGTTACCACGGTTTGGTTAGGTTCCAGGTGCAGTAGAAGTAAACTTGTGCTGCTGACAAGTTACTGGACAGTAACTTTGGAGAGTTACTGTGATCAAACCACTGGGCTTCAAGGGCTGAGCTTTGTGGTTTTATGATCTCTTACTAAGGTGAATAGGCACAGGGAAAACTAGCTATGATGGAGCTAGTAAAAGGTAGTTGATGTTGAAACTACCATTTTTACCTAGAAGTGACTTTATTTTCTATAGCCAAAATATTCCAAAGAGCGGTGAAATATTTTTGCTCAGAAAGCTGCCCTAGGGTCCAAAGAATAATTGGGATTTTTCTCAGGATTTTTGGGGCAAGAAAAATTGGGGTTGCTTTGGAGCTCAAAGGGTTAGCTAGGGTTTAGGAGGCCAAAATGAATATTTTTCATTTAAGAAAAATATTCCCAACAATATTTTTGGGTTGGCCAGGGGTGAAATGATGGTTGAGAGGAGGAGAGGGAACACTTGGGTGAAAATCAAGGGGGTACCCAAGTGGTTAAGTCCAAATGAAATGATTCAGAACTCCAAATTCAAAACCAACTCAGCTGAAAATCAAGCAAAGAAGAAGAGGGCAAGAACCAGGCTGTCACAAACCTCCCCCACTTAGAATGAATCTCGTCCTCGAGATTCGGTTGCTTGAGAAAACCATTCTGGATAACATGCCCTTAGAAATTCTTCTGATTCCCAGGTTGATTCCGACTCGGTATGATGCATCCATTGGACCTTGTAAAACTTCCGTGATTTACTGCGAGTGACTCTTTCCATCTGATCCAAAATTTTCACTGGCCTCACTTCGTAGGTCAAGTCCTTTGCCAGCTCTATCTCTGTTAAATCGGTCTTTTTCTCGGGCAGTGATATGCACCGTCGCAGTTGGGAAACGTGGAACACGTTGTGCACGTCTGACAGCTCAGGGGGCAACTCCAACTGATATGCCACAACACCTACTCGTGTCATAATGGGAAATGGACCGATAAAGTGGGTGCCAATTTTCCATGGGTTTGAAACCTTTTTATTCCTTTCATAGGTGTGACGCGAAGGTAGACATGGTCTCCGGGTTCAAAGCTGATCTGTCGGTGCTTTGCATCGTAATAACTTTTCTGTCACGATTTGGCCAATTACAATCTGTCTCGGATCTCCTTGCCTTGCTTTTCGGCTTCCAGCATGAGATCTGTTCCGAAAATACGGCTATCACCGGTTTGAGACCAATTTAATGGAGTGTGGCACTTACGTCCATACAAGGCTTCATATGGTGACATATTTAAACTGGTCTGGAACCCATTGTTATACGAGAACTCGGCGTATGGTAAGCAATCTTCCCATTGTGATCCTTGGGACAAAACACAGGCTCGAAGCATATCTTCGAGTATCTGATTTACTCTTTCTGTCCGCCCATCCGTCTGAGGATGATAAGCGGTACTGTATTTCAACTCTGTCCCGAGGGCCTGATGGAGACGGGACCAAAAAGCGGAGGTGAAAAGCGAACCTCGGTCAGAAGTGATGGTTCGGGGAACTCCATGCAGACTGACAATTCTAGATACATACAGTCGTGTGAGTTTGTCTGCTCGGTATGAGGTTTTAATAGGGAGGAAGTGGGCCATCTTGGTTAATGTGTCTACTATGACCCAGATTGCATTATTGCCTCGTCGGGTATTAGGTAGTCCTGTAATGAAATCCATGCAGACATCGTCCCATTTCCATTGTGATACGGGCCGTGGTTGGAGAAGTCCGGCTGGTTTCTGATGTTCTGCCTTCACTTTGTTGCATATGTCGCAACAGGCTACGGAATAAGCAATGTCTTTCTTCATTCCATCCCACTAGAATATTTGTCGAAGGTCTTCATACATTTTTGTTCCTCCCGGGTGGATTGAATACGAGGATTCATGGGCTTCTGACAAAATTTTCTGCTTCAGAGCAGCTTGATTAGGCACACAAATCCTTCCCCTGAATCGAAAGGTACCGAATTGATCCTTCGAGAAATCGGAAAACTTGATACATTTCTGCAGAACGGCATCGCCTGACTGGGCTTTGTGGATTTCTTCCTCAAGAGTCGGGGTAATCTTCAGAATATTGGCAAGGCCAGCCTCACATATGACCAGTTTGAGCTGAGCTATCTCCTCTTTAAGCTTGGAACGCAAGGATTCCAACATGACGTTTAAACTGACGGGTTTTCGACAGAGTGCATCGGCAACCACGTTGGCCTTACCCGGATGGTAATTTATTCCAAGGACATAATCCTTGACCAACTCAAGCCATCTTCGTTGACGGAGATTTAAATCCGGCTGAGTACATATATATTTGAGACTTTTGTGATTGGTAAAAATTTGGCACCTTTTCCCGATGAGGTAGTGTCTCCAAATTTTTGAAGCATGGACTACCGTGGCCAATTCCAAATCATGAGTGGGGTAATTCCCTTCATGGGGCCGTAGCTGCCGCGAGGCATAAGCTACTACCTTGCCATCTTGCATAAGTACGCATCCTAGCCCTTGCCGGGAAGCGTCGCAGTATACGTCCAAACTGCGGTAGATATCAGGAAGTGTTAATACTGGCGCAGTTGTCAAATGTTTCTTCAACTCGGTGAAACTTTTCTCACAGTCCAAAGTCCGTTCAAACTTCTTATCCTTTTTGAGCAGCTCCGTCATGGGCTTAGCAATCTTGGAGAACCCTTCAATGAAACAGCGGTAGTATCCGGCTAATCCAAGAAAACTCCGGATCTGAGATACGGTGGCGGGTGGCAACCAGTCGAGCACATCTTTCACCTTGCTTGGGTCCACGGCTATACCTTCAGCGGATAGCACATGCCTGAGGAATCCAACTTGCTTGAGCCAAAACTCGCATTTACTGAATTTGGCGTATAACTGGTGCTCACGGAGTCGTTGTAACACTGCTCGGAGGTGTTCCTTATGCTCTTCTTCACTTCTTGAGTAAATAAGTATATCATCGATGAAGACGACCACGAACTTATCGATGAAATCCATGAATACTTTATTCATCATGTGCATGAAGAAAGCGGGGGCGTTGGTGAGGCCGAAGGACATGACTGTGTATTCATAGAGACCGTAGCGAGTAGTGAATGCTGTCTTGGGAATATCCTCCTTTTTAATTTTGAGCTCATAGTATCCAGTCCGCAAATCAATCTTTGAGAATACCTTAGCTCCACTGAGCTGATCAAACAAATCATCAATTCTTGGCAGAGGGTATTTGTTTTTGATTGTGACATCATTCAGCTGACGGTAATCTACACACATGCGGAGGCTGCCATCTTTCTTGTCCACAAAAATAGCAGGCGATCCCCATGGTGAGGAGCTGGGGCGGATATACCCTTTTTGGAGCATTTCAGCAAGCTGTTTCTTTAGCTCCACTAATTCGGATGACAGCATTCGATAATATTTCTTGTGTATTGGGGTGGTTCCGGGCACAAGTTCTATTGCAAACTCAAGCTCTCGATCAGGTGGCATGCCTGGCAGTTATTCTAGGAATACATCAGAAAACTCACTGACCACCAGAATTAATTCCATCTCAGTTATTGCTGTAAAGACCATTTCCTTGGAGGGTATGCTCCTACGAGCAATAAACTTTGTAGTTTGTCCATCTTGGCCGGTCAAGTTGACTTCTCGGGTTGCACAATTTATGCATACTTGGTACTGAGTCAGCCAATTCATACCCAAGATAACATCCAATTTATCAGACTCAATAAGTATCAAAGACGTTGGAAAACGGATTCCGTTGATACTGACTTCCAGATTGCGGCAGACTAAATTGCTTCTGATAAGGGATCCCGGGGTTTGTACCAACATATTCTTGCCCAGAAGCGAACAAGGAAATTTGTTTTGGGCAACAAAACTTCGAGAAATAAAAGAGGGAAGCCCCAGAGTCAAATAAAATTACCGCAGGTATGTTATTAAGAGGGAACATACCAATGACGACTTCGGGATTTTCTTGGGCTTCGTCGGCAGAAATGTGATGAACGTATCCCGTGACGTCGTGCTGACTTGGACCTGCCTCCAAATAATGGACTTGTGGCTTGAACATAACATTAGTCCGGTTGTTCTTGGGACACTGCTTAGCATAATGCCCGGTTTGTCCACAACTGTAAAAGGAATTATTGCGCAGGTGGTTCTCCCGAACTGGGTTGAGCACGTCATTCTTGACTTGGGTGGTGGCCTTGTTAATATTTTGTTACCAGTTAGGCTGGTATGCCACCGGAGTTGGCCGCCAGGTATGAACCTTCTGCACTGGTTGCAATTCCTTTTTGGGCTCAAACTTGTGTTTGTGATCGTTATGAGTAGACTTATTATCTGATGCAAGCTTGTGTTCCCTTTCAGCAATGAAAGCCTTGTTCACCAGGGTTTGGAAATCCGGAAAATCGAACACACTGAGAGCACAACGAAGTTGCGGGTTTAATCCACCAAGAAATATGTCCATCTTCCTTTCTTTAGTGGCTACGTCATATTGAGAGTAACGTGACAGGTGATTAAATTTCTGCAAATATTCCCCCACTGACTGACTTCCTTGGAGGAGCGCAAGAAATTCACGTTGCTTAGTCTTCATGATTCCTGCAGGGATGTGATATTTCCAGAATTGCTCCTTGAATCTTGACCAGGTAATTGCTTCATTATCAGTCCCTAAGGCCTTTTCATTTTCCCACCATATGGCAGCAGCGCTTTCCAGATAATGTGTTACAAATGGAACCTTATCCTCTTCGTCAGTTCGAGCAACCTCAAGCTTCTTTTCCATAGTTCTCAGCCAATCATCTGCATCCAAGGGATCAATGGTCTGACTGAAACTGGGAGGCTTAGTCCTCTGAAAATCAGATAACTTGGAGTGAGGGACGGGCTGATTTCCATTCTGTCCAACCATTGCTTGGATACTTCTGAATATTTCCATCAGATCATTATTTCGTCGTTCCTCGAACATACGCATAATTTGCTCGGTGGAGGGCGGATTTGGCGGTGGAGGCGGTGGTGGAACATACGGCTCGGGTGATTGTCCTGCCTATCGTGCGGAACGCCGAATAGGAGAACCCTCGCGAACGTTGCTACTGCAGCCTCCCCATGTCATCCTAATATGATTTTTCCCAAATAATCGCAACCGAGATGAGAAGCATTCACGAATAAACTAGGAAGAAGCCAGCAACAAAAACCCGAATAAAACCGAAATGACGAATGAAACACAGTGAATAAAGTTCAACATAATTATACATAGACTCATACATGAAAGATAACAACATGCCAGGTCCAACTACCCTCATACATGAAACGAAACATCATAGCTCGTACGACTACATCCATACTCTATCCCGACGACTGAGAATACTCGAAAGTTCTACTGCTCTGCTGGTGCTATGGGGTCCTCTCCTGAAGCGGACTCAGATCCAGAACTGGCGGGGTTAACAGAGACCTTCGGGTTAAAAGTGACACGACGACGCTGCCTCGAGGGATCTCCCTTTGGGGCAGGAGGAGGGTGGATCATCGGGGCTACAGGAGTGGCGAGGAGGGAAACCCACTCAGCAGGAGCACTAAGTGGACTCGTAGTCACGGTGCCTGAGCTACTCAGAGGGGTAACTAGAGGAACAGGGGATCTAGAACTGGCAGGAATGTAGGGAGTAAATCCTACAGCTAGAGAAACAGTGGCTGAGCGAGCAGAGACTAAAGTAGAAGCTAAAGCAGAATGGGTACGACTCAGCTCACGAGCCAGAACGTAGATCAGAAGATAGCTAGCAGTGATGTAGCGAGAGCGGTGACTAGCTACACTATCAGACTCCGGATCAATGACAGGGAAACGGACATGACCATTATCATGGAGAGAAGGATAGAAGTGGAAACCTGGGTGGTTCTGCATCCGGACCTCGTTGTAGCGGAGCTCAACAAGTACCTCGAATGCAGCAAACTGGATAGCCTGAGAAGCGGTAGAAGCATAGCCGCTACGGGAGGTATGAGTGTAAGAGCTGGAATCGGAACTGGCACGCAGAGTAACCACAGCGTGATACTCATACACTGAGCCAGCTAGGCGCTCCCGGTACACACGATAGGCTGGATCGTCTCCGTGAGGGTACAGCCGATGCCGCACGTTACGGAGGAGATGCGGCGACGTGTACGGCATCAGCTGCAACTGGCACGAATACAACACCGGAGCCATCTACACTCACAACCATTAGCAAGTTAGCATAAAAATAAAATCAGTGCATATAACGCAACAACCAGCTACAATTATTACTGGCACTCAGCTACAACTCGTATCTCCGTCCAGTTAACTCGGCTTAGTCTAGCATGGCCTACAGTTAGCACGGCTCTGATACCAAGCGTTGTGGCACCCCGGCTCAGAGCGGCCGGTTTACCTTGCATTGCCAGCCCAAAGATCTTGTCTTCTGGCAACACACAACAACATGGTACAGAAAATCAACCGCTTTATTCATGCTAGCGGAGCATAGTTTATATTACAACAGTTAGCGAGGCCAAGCGGCACACACGGTGCGGATGAACAATATGTACATTATTCAGTGAACATAAAGGGGCCTCGATCATGACAACTACTCGACAGCGGAACAACGTCGTAGCGGGAATCCATACCACAAGGACACCGAAGTGGACACGGCCTAGACTCGGACAACACTCCTTCCCAACGAGACTTTCCTGAAATCTGGCATGACACGCCAGGTCAGTACATTGAATGTACTTGCAAGCTCACAATAAGCATAAACATAATGGCAAACAATATTAGGATATTTAACCATTTAAGCAACAATGCAACCATACATCTAATATGCTGTGACTATGCTCAACTGGTACTTCTTACCGGACGTGATCATTTCCAGACCACAAACATGATAACTTTGAAACACACTTGTGATCCTTTCAGCGATCACCACCCGACCAATTCATGGCCTATGATCCTTACGACGATCACAACCCGACCAACTCTTGGCCCGTGATCCTTACGACGATCACAACCCGACCAACTCATGGCCAAACTCAACACGATGGCCTCACTGCCATCCTTAGTACAAATTCACTGTGCATATTTTATTAAGTGTTGACCCATGGTGTACCCTACTTTCGAGCGTGTCCGTAACCGTGGACTCGGCTATCGATAGATTAAAAATACTCTGCAGAGGTTAGTACACTATACCCACACTACGGAACCCAAGGCCTCGCACTCCCATTCGGGTGGACCAACAGTGTTCCGACGAAACCATTTCATTGTCATGACACTCTCCCGGCCATTCCGACTCAGACCCCATCAGGCTAGTCCTGGGTGGCCTCATGTCTACCTCCAGACACCTTGACCACCGTCGTGGCGACGATCCACTCTGGGATCCGGTACCAAAAATTAACTTACAACGGGCTCACAAGGTTATGCTTGCGTACCGGGACAGGGTACAACAAGCCCATAACCTTCCCTAAATGGAGGCACCGACCAGAGGCACGACAATGAAATGCATTAAGGCCGTCCCATACCTGCAAATGTGGTTGCACTGGGAAAGACTCGTTTCAGCGGCACCATGACCCGGTCAACAACATATTCAAGTTGAGTTATTAATCATGTTGAACTTAATGTGAAAATAACTAGTGTCATAATGCCATACTATGCATCACTTAACATATGCATCACATAACCATGCAAACAACTGAAACAACCAGGCTCCTACGGAGCCATTATCAACTCATGCTTCTACTCTGGTTAAGATCACACCTCACTTATACCAGAATCATTTCTAGCAATCTCATTACTTTCCATCATGCAAAAATAATAATATAACTAATTATCAAACTCTATGACCATATCATTATCACTTGCAACTAAGTTCTCTTTAGCTTACCAACAATATTTACCTCAAACATTCTGTAGTTCAAGTATTTTTAACATGACAAGCATTTAACAAAATATAATCATTATATAACTAATTTAAATGCATAAATATTCATAAGTTCAAGTAGAAAAAAATCACAAATATTGAAGTGGCACTATGAAAATGTCACTGTGGCTTGCCTTAGTGCTGATGAGGTTCACAAAGCTCCTGGTGATCCTCAAGACAAGTTGGCTCTTCTGAAAATAATCAAAACCACAAAAAGAAAATATCAAGAAACCTTCTGAAATTCACCAGAAAATCCAGACAGCAAGGAAAAATCCCATCTTTTGGGTGCTGTTAGATTTTTGGTCAAAGAACACAATGCAAAAAGAATCAATGCATTTGGCTTTTAGGTAAAAAGTTGTGGCTGTTTGAATGCTACTGGAATTTAAATGAATTTGAAATAAATAATAAACAGCCAGGGGGGTGACGTCGAACGCGTAAACTCCCGGGGAGACACCACTCATACCGCTTCACGCACGTAGTGAGTGGCTGACTAGCGGGTCCTGCTAGTTAGGCCAGAGGGAGGGGAGAGGGAAACAGGGGGAGGCGGCGCTTCGCCGGAGCTCACGCCAGTGACGAGGCTTCTTGGATTCGAACGAGAGGGAGGGATCGACGGAGAAGATGATTGCACACCTGCCCACACCCGTAGCTTAGCAAACGGTGATCGAACAGTGCATATTTGACCTCTCCATCGGAGGCAGAGGGCGGATGTTGCCGGAGAGGAAGAAGACGGCGACTTGGGGCGGCTCCAGGGGCTCCAGGGGGGTGGGTTGGCTTCACGGAGGAGAGGCGGAGGCCCTGGCGGGGTCGCCTTGGCTTGGGAGGGGCCGGAGCTGCAGGAACAATCCGGAGGGGATCACCAGCGAGCTCGGCTCCTGGACGGCAGCCCGCGGCCTGCCCGGCCGGTCTGTGGCTTCTACTAGCTCTAGAAGGGAGTGGGAGTGGCGAGTGGTGCTCTAAGAGGCTGCGGGTGGCTGCTTTTATAGGCAGGGCGGTGAGGAGGGCTCGGGCTCTGCCAGAGGACACCTGTCCACGGCGCCCAATCAAGCGATGACATTTTTGCCGCACGTACATAACTACGCACTCAAAATACCATGGGCATGGACGGAGGCACAACTAGACCGTGGTCCATAATGCGGCTCAACCGCCCCTGGATCCTCATACCTTCACTTTTTCCTTTTCATTTCAGGTTCTTCTCTTCCCGAGGCTTTTCTGATAACCTGATCATCGGACCTATCACGGGACGGATACACCAAGAAGGCAAGGAGCTTTGACGTACAAGGGAATCCCCAGGTGGTCTCTGCTAATGATCGTTATACCTATTTTAAATACCCGCACGCAGCTCGCCCTTGGTCATGGCATGTCAAATAGCCTTATTTGCTTATCGCATTACTTGTACAAATATGCCTTGACGTATTAATCAAATTACAATGGAAAATAACTTGCGGCTCAATATTTGCAGCGTCAACTTATTACTTGATTTTTCCTTGTCTTTGTATTTTTTATCAATTTCACCCGTACACTCTGGTACGCCTTAATTCGCCAGGGGCTTCATCATACCCCATAACACGGCAATAAAGTCCGAACACTTTTATAGTACAGTTCGGCACCCCGAACTAATAACATTATATGCATCGGCTCCGAATCATGTCTTTGGTCAATAGTTGGGTTGCCCGGCTTGTGTGCTTACTACCTTACGTTCCGCTATATCGGCTAGGGTAGTAAAGGGAGAACTACTGCGATTGTGTCCCTGTTCTTCCGGACGAGCACCTCAATAGAGAAAGCCGAAAACTGACTGTCATGATGCAGCGAGAGCTGGTCAGCTGTTCGAGAGGTTTCAAATCCTTAGAGATTTTTCCTGCATTATGCGATGAGTCGGTTTTTATACGATTAGGCATGTATAGCGCCCCAAGTTCGGACTTCCGAACACCAGGGGCTGCACCAAAATTTTCGTTTTCAAACTCCTATGGCTAAGTGAGGGTGATAAAGCCGCATAGTCTGATTGCCTTGTTCGTTGCGCTAAACACCTCCTTTAAGGACCAAAATTTGGAGTAAAGAGTGTTTAGATTTATCCCGAACATCCCCATACTATCTACGTGGGGGCAGAAGCCGACGACTAGCCAACTCTCAAATTTCATAAACGGCCGCACATGAGGTAAAATTTTAAATAAACAAGCATTATATTACATAAGAATCTTGTTTCATATTACAGGACAGGATAACATGAATGTTTTCATGGGAATATGATATCCTTGGCACATTGCCCCGCCACAAGGCAGGATCCCTCCAGGACACTGTCAAAATACAGTTCAGGTCGGCGGTGCTCCTTGCCCTCAGGCGGCTCCTCCGTCATCAGCTTCGTGGCGTCCATCTTCGCCCAATGCATCTTAGCGCGGGCAAAGGCCATCTGCGCGCCTTCGATATAGACCGACTGCTTAATGGCTTCAAGCCGAGGGTAGGCGCTGACAAGCCGCTTCACAAGTCCGAAGTAGCTACTAGGCATGGCTTCGGCAGGCCATAGCGGGATTATCAAATCCTTCATGGCTAGTTCGGCCGCCTTATGCAGCTCGACCAGCTCTTTCAGCTGATCGCTAAAGGGCACTGGATGTTCTGGTCCAAGGTATTGCGACCAGAACAACTTCTCCGTTGAGCTCCCCTCTTCGGCTCGATAGAATTACGTAGCATCTGACACACTGTGCGGCAGATCCACAAACGCCCCTAGAGAGCTCCAAATCCGGGTAAGTAAAAGGAACCTTTCCTTCACATATCTGCTTTGCATAATGGAAGCCTTACCCGCCGTAATCTTCTTCGCCGCCTGGATTTCCTGTAGGGCGCCCTGGGCTTCGGCTCGGGCATCTTGTGCGCTCTGGCAGGCCTTGGCAATTTCAGACTCTTGATTCTTAAAATCGCACTCCAAGGACTCGTACTTCTTGACGGCATCCTGGAGCTCTTGCTGAACCTCATTGATCCGGGCCTCATGCTTTTCGCGTGTGGCCCGCTCCTTGGCCGCCTTGTCCTCGGCCTTGTCCAGCGCCTTCTTGAGGGCATCTACTTCGATCGTTGCCCCTAATAAAGTTCATGACACTTTAGTCAGCATGAATCATTCATCCTTCCTGAATATATACAAGGTTACTCCATACCTTGACTGTCCTCTAGCTGCTTCTTCACGTGGACGAGCTCCTCCTTGGCCTGCTCCAGATTCTGCTTTAGTCCGGAGACTTCCGCAGTGTGAGCGGTCGCAGCCAGCAGCGATGCCTGCTTATTCACATAGACATATCAGATTAGACTCCTGCGAAAATTATTTGATCCTCTGTTCGGCTTTTCTTTCCGAACATCAAAGAGAGCATCAGGGGCTGCTATCTATACCGTGACATTCTTTTTCTAATTATGTTGCTTACCTCAAAGCCTGTTAGAAGGCTAGTGCAGGCTTCGGTCAATCCGCTTTTCGTAGACTGGACCTTCCCAATCACCATACTCATTAGGGTACGGTGTTCGTCAACAATGGAAGCGCCTTCCAGTGCTTCCAGCAACCTGTCCGGTGCCTCTGGTTGGACAGAGGTCACCAGCAGGATAGGCATGCCCCTTCCCTTCGAAGGGGGCTGCTCGCTTGATTCTGGAACTGTAGGGGTCTCCGGAATTATATTCAGATAAGGGTCGAATTGAATACGGCCCCCATCGTCAGTATCCATGGGGGTTTGCTCCCCTGTGTGTCCGGCAGCCGAGGCTTCACCCTCTGGTGCCTCCCGGACGGCCACCAGATTCTCTCCTGGGATGGGGATCCTTTGGGACGATGCTTCGGTGCCATCCAGGTCCCGGGGAGAGGTGGTCGACGGAAGGGTCTCGTTGTCCATCACCGCTGGATCCAGCGAATCCTCTGATAAGGACTGCTCGAGGTTGGACTGAGCCGGACTGCAAATGCATAATTTAAGCACATTAAAACAATAAAGTAAAGAATCCGGATACAAATACGTGTACGGACACTTATGATTCAGCCAGGGGCTTCTCCCTGGGCTTCCACTCCCAGCTGCTGTCGGTGGCCACTATGGAGCTGTCCGGAAAGGAAGCTTTCCCTTTCTTGGACGCCTCGGCCTCGGGATGTGTGGAGGCCGTCCTTTTCTTTTCTCCCCCTACAGGGGGAGTGGATTTCTTCCTCCTCCTCCTCTTCCTTGTCATCTTCGGCGGAGGAGTGTGCCTCGGCGTCTTCGGACGTCACGTCCGAAGTGCCCTTGCGGCGGAGACCACTTCTGGTCCCCTTGGCCTTCTTCTTGGCCTTCTTCTCCGGCACCTCGTAAGGCGTCGGAAACAACATCTTCTTCAGGAGCGGAGTCTCTGGGCCTTCAGGCAGTGGAGCCAACAGTTAATCTGCTCCGCTATCTCTGTCCAGTCCTGAAATAATTGATAGGGAGACTTAGATGCCTTCCTCGGATATGCAAGTAAAGGGTACACCTTGAAAACATGAGAGAACTTACCGGATTAACAGGGTGAGTTAGGTCGTGCCCACGATCCTCGTCCGTGGCTGGTGGCACCTTGTTGGCCTTAAAGAGCACCTTCCAGATTCTTCGTGCGTCGTGCTGAAGAGCTCTAATAGGGTCTGGTGCTTGGCCGGATCAAACTCCCACATATAGCAAGTCCGGCTTTGGCACGGAAGAATCCGACGGACAAGCATAACCTGGATTATGTTGACAAGCTTGACTTTCTTGATTATCATGCTCTGGACGCGCGTCTGGAGCGCTGTCAACTCGTCCGAAGAGCCCCATGCTAGGCCTTTCTCTTGCCAGGAGGTAAGCCGCGTCGGGACTCCAGATTGGAACACGGGGGCCGCCGCCCAATTGGTGTTACGCGGCTCGGTGATGTAGAACCACCCCGACTGCCACCCTTTGACAGTCTCCACAAAGGAGCCTTCAGGCCAGGTGACATTGGGCATGTTGCCCACCATGGCGCCTCCACACTCTGCTTGTTGGCCGCTCACCACCTTCGGCTTCACATTGAAAGTCTTCAGCCATAGGCCAAAGTGAGGTGGAATGTGGAGGAAGGCCTCACACACAACAATAAATGCCGAGATGTTGAGGAAAGAGTTGGGGGCCAAATCATGGAAGTCTAGCCTGTAGTAGTACATCAGTCCGTGGACGAATGAGTGGAGGGCGAATCCCAGCCCACGGACGAAGTGTGTGAGGAACACCACCCTCTCTTGGGGCTCTGGGGTGGGGACGATTTGTCACTTGGCCAGAAGTTGATGAGCGATGTCCTTGGCCAGGTACCCGGCTTCCCGGAGCTCCTTGATGTCCTTCTTCTTGACGGAGGAGGCCATCCACTTGCCTCCTGCTCCAGATCCATACATGATTGGAGTGCTTTTTTTTGGCGTAGAAGGCGAGGGCTGGGGCGCTGGAGCTCGAGAATGGATGGGCAGAGGAAGGAGAAGGCATGGGTGAACAAGGATGAATCCTTATCCCTTTATAAAGGCAGTAGAAGTCATGCGCCTCCCTGCTCGCCTTAAAATTCATCTATTCCCCAAGCGCCGTGCAGATGCCATGGTTGGGTTACCTGTATTGATGAGAATCCCATGATAAGGGGACACGATCTCTACTTTGATAAGACGTGCCAATGAAACCGCACCTCGAAATACGGAGCGGCAGGCTAAAAACGGTTCGAATAATGACCAGGCAGTGGCGTGATGTCACGCTAAAAAAAGTTGTCAGCAGATTGGACTCGTGAAATATTATACTCTCTACGGTTGTGTGTGGTACTTGTTTTGCAGAGCCAGACACGTTTTCTATGTTCGGAAGGCTATGTTGGAGTATTCGGAGAAGGAACCCGCCTTGCAATGCCGAAAACAATCCGCACGCTGGACTCATCGTCATTGAAGCCTGGTTCAGGGGCTACTGAGGGAGTCCTGTATTAGGGGGTCCTCGGACAGTCGGACTGTATACTTGGTCCGGATTGTTGGACTATAAAGATACAAGATAGAAGACTTCGTCCCATGTCCGAATGGGACTCTCCTTTGCGTGGAAGGCAAGCTTGGCGATTCGAATATGTATATTCCTTTATGTGTAACCGACTTTGTAGAACCCTAGTCCCCCCTGGTATCTATATAAATCGGAGGGTTTAGACTTCTAGGGTTTAGCCACAACAATCCTAACCTCATAGGCTAGACTTCTAGGGTTTAGCCATTACGGTCTCGTGGTAGATCAACTCTTGCGAAACTCATATTCATCAAGATCAATCAAGCAGGAAGTAGGGTATTACCTCCATAGAGAGGGCCCGAACCTGGGTAAACATTGTGTCCCTCGCCTCCTGTTACCATTAGGCTTAGTCGCACAGTTCGGGACCCCCTACCCGAGATCCGCCGGTTTTGACACCGACACTTATCACACCCTATCATCACGTGGTGTCTCGGCACGACGAACTGTAGCAATGGTGCATACTCAGGGAGAACACTTGTACCTTGAAATTTAGTAAGGGATCATCTTATAATGCTACCGCCGTACTAAGCAAAATAAGATGCATAAAAGATAAACATCACATGTAATCAAAATATGTGACATGATATGGCCATCATCATCTTGTGCTCATGATCTCCATCACAGACGCATCATCATGATCTCCATCGTCACCGGCGCGACACCTTGATCTCCATCGTAGCATCGTTGTCGTCTTGCCAACTATTGTTACTACAACTATCGCTACCGCTTAGTGATAAAGTAAAACAATTACATGGCGAATTGCATTGCATACAATAAAGCAACAACCATATGGCTCCTGCCAGTTGCCGATAACTTTGTTACAAAACATGATCAACTCATACAACAATTTATAGCTCATCATGCCTTGACCATATCACATCACAGCAAGCCCTGTAAAAACAAGTTAGATGTCCTCTACTTTGTTGTTGCAAGTTTTACATGGCTGCTATGGTCTTAGCAAGAACCGTTCTTACCTACGCATCAAAACCACAATGATTTTTCGTCAACTGTGCTGTTTTAACCTTCAACAAGGACCGGGCGTAGCCACACTCGATTCAACTAAAGTTGGAGAAACTGACACTCACTAGCCACCTGTGTGAGAAGCACGTCGGTAGAACCAGTCTCGTGTAAGCGTATGCGTAATGTCGGTCTAAGCCGCTTCATCCAACAATACCGCCGAATCAAAGTATGACATGCTGGTAAGTAGTATGACTATTATCGCCCACAACTCTTTGTGTTCTACTCGTGCATATAACATCTACGCATAGACCTGGCTCGGATGCCACTGTTGGGAAACATAGTAATTTCAAAAAAATCCTACGATCACGCAAGATCTATCTAGGTGATGCATAGCAAAGAGAGGGGAGAGTGTTGTCTATGTACCCTCGTAGACCAAAAGTAGAAGCGTTATGACAACGCGGTTGATGTAGTCGTACGTCTTCACGATCCGACCAATCCTAGCACCCAAGGTACGGCACCTCCGTGATCTGCACATGTTCAGCTCGGTGACGTCCCACGAACTCTAGATCCAGCTGAGGTCGAGGGAGAGTTTCATCAGCACGATGGCGTGATGACGGTGATGATGAAGTTATCGACGCAGGGCTTCGCCTAAGCACTACAACGATATGACCGAGGTAGAAATCTGTGGAGGGGTGCACCGCACACGGCTAAACAATCAACTTGTGTGTCTATGGGGTGCCCCCTCCCCCGTATATAAATGAGTGGAGGAGGGGAGGGCCGGCCCTCTCTATGGCGCGCCCAAGGGGCGGAGTCCTACTCCCAGTAGGAGTAGGTTTCCCCCCTTCCCTAGTGGGAGTAGGAGAAGAAGGAAGCGGGAGAGGGAGAGAAGGAAAGGGGGGGCGTCCCCCTTCCCAATTTGGATTGGGCTTGGAGGGCGTGCCCCCACCTTGGCTGCCTCCTTCTCTCTTCCACCATGGCCCATTAAGGCCCGTTAACTCCCCGGGGGGTTCCGGTAACCTCCCGGTACTCTGAAAAAATGCCCGAACCACTTGGAACCTTTCCGCTGTCCAAACATAGCCTTCCAATATATCAATCTTTATATCTCGACCATTTCGAGACTCCTTGTCATGTCCAGGATCACATCCAGGACTCCGAACAACCTTCGATACATCAAAACACATAAACTCATAATACCGATCGCCATCGAACGTTAAGCGTGCAGACCCTATGGGTTCGAGAACTATGTAGACATGACCGAGACTCACTTCCGGTCAATAACCAATAGTAGAACCTAGATGCTCATATTGGTTCCTACATATTCTACGAAGATCTTTATCGGTCAAACCACATAACAACATACGTTGTTCCCTTTGTCATTGGTATGTCACTTGCCCGAGATTTGATCGTCGGTATCTCAATACCTAGTTCAATCTCGTTACCGGCAGGTCTCTTTACTCGTTCTGTAATACTTCATCCCACAACTAACTCATTAGTCACAATGCTTGCAAGGCTTATAGTGATGAGCATTACCGAGAGGGCCCAGAGATACCTCTCCGGAACACGGAGTGACAAATCCTAATCTCGATCTATGCCAACCCAACAAACACCTTCGGAGGCAACTGTAGAGCACCTTTATAATTACCCATTTATATTGTGACGTTTGGTAGCACACAAAGTGTTCCTCCGGTATTTGGGAGTTGCATAATCTCATGGTCTAAGGAACTGGTATAAGTCATGAAGAAAGCAGTAGCAATGAAACTGACATGATCATAATGATAAGCTAACGGATGGGTCATGTCCATCACATAATTCTCCTAATGATGTGATCCTGTTCATCAAATGACAACACATGTCTATGGTTACGAAACATAACCATCTTTGATTAACGAGCTAGTCAAGTAGAGTCATACTAGGGACTATATGTTTTGTCTATGTATTCACACATGTACTAAGTTTCTGATTAATACAATTCTAGCATGAATAATAAACATTTATCATGAATTAAGGCAATAATAAAATAAGGAAATAAATAATAACTTTATTATTGCCTCTAGGGCATATTTCCTTCAAAATCGCTAAAGCTAAAGACAATGAAATTATTGAAACTGATGAGATCACTGAAACTGATGAAGTACTTGAAACTAGAAATCTTGAAACACCTGTTAGACCTAGCGCTCCTAGATATGAATTGCCTAAGGTACCCGAGTGTTATGTTATGGATGAGGAAACAACTAAAGACTTTCTTGCTTGCAATGATAGAGATGATCTAAAGAAATTATTATGCAAACTGAAAGAAAAATCTTTGAATTCTAGAATGCAATATGATCCTAAGTTTGCTACTTCACCTATCTTTGTTACTGATAAGGACTATGAATTCTCTGTCGACCCAGAGTTAATCAATTTGGTTGAATCTGATCCTTTCCATGGCTATGAAATGGAAACTGTTGTGGCACATCTTACTAAGTTAAATGATATGGCCACCCTTTTTGCTCATGATGAGAAAATTTGTTAGTAATATATTCTCAAGTTATTTCCATTCTGATTAAAGGGTGATGCCAAGATATGGTACAATACTTGATCCTGGTTGCATGCATAGTCCCCAGGATATGATTTATTAATTCTGTGAAAAATATTTTCCTGCTCATAAAAAACAAGCTACCTTACAGGAAATATTTAACTTTGTGCAAATTGAAGAAGAGAGTCTCCCACAAGCTTGGGGGAGGATTATCCAATTGCTTAATGCTTTGCCCGATCATCCTCTTAAGAAAAATGAAACACTTGATATCTTCTATATTGGACTAACCGATGCTTCTAGGGACTTCCTAGATAGTTGTGCTGGTTGTGTTTTCAGGGAACGAAATGTTGAACAAGCTGAGGAATTATTGAATAATATATGGAAAAATTATGATGATTGGACTCTTCCTGAACCACCGCCTAAACCCACTCTGAAGAAGAGGGGTATCTTATATCCCAGTCCCGAAGATATGCAAGAGGCAAAAGAGAGTATGAAGGAAAAAGGTATTAAAGCCGAGGATGTTAAGAATTTACCACATATTGAAAAAATACATGGACTAAATACACCGCCTCCACGGGTGGTAGAGGTAAATTCTCTATTAAAGTTTGATGAAGGTGATATCCCTTACAATAAACATCCTAGTCAGTGCTTATATGAGTTTGACAACTACATTATGAAAACAAGATCACTTCAATGCCAATGTTATGAAACAATTGAAATATAATTCTGATATGATTGCCTACTTGAGTGACTTGTTATTTAGAGTATCCAATGATGTTAGAGGTGTGGGAAAATATGCCTCTATGGTTCAAACCCAGTTAGAAAAGGTTGCTAAATATCAAAGAGATTTTCTTGATGAAATGAATAATAACATGAATGATCATGCTATTAGAGTAGTAACTAGAGGAGGTAGAATAACTCAGGAACCACTTTATCCTGAAGGACACCCTAAAAGAATTGAACAATATTCACAAAGAATTAAAAATGATGCACCTAGTCCTTTTAAAAAGAAAAGGAAGAAGAAAAATATAGGACTTTGCATACCTCTAGTGAACCTGAGATAGAAAAACCTTCTGAAGATAACAAAGATGTCTCTATTTCTGATGCTGAAACTCAATCTGGTAATGAACATTCACCTAGTGATAATGAAAACGAAAATGATGATGTTCATGAAGACACTCCACCAGATAATGATGTTGAAATAGAACCAGCTGTTGATCTTGATAACTCACAACCTAAAAATAAAAGAGACGATAAAAGAGACTTTGTTGCTAGGAAACATTGTAAAGAAAGAGAACCATGGGTTCAAAAATCCATGCCCTTTACACCTAAACCAACTAAGAAAAAAGATGATGAATAATTTGAATGCTTTGCTGAAATGCTTAGGCCGCTTGACTGATATTTTAAAGATGGCCCCTTATGCAAAATACATGAAAGACATCATCACCAATAAGAGGAAAATACCTGAAGTTGAAATCTCCACCGTGCTTGCTAATTATTCTTTTAAGGACGGAGTAACTAAAAAACTTGGAGATCCAGGAATACCAACTATACCTTGCTCCATAAAACGAAATTATGTCAAAACTACTTTATGTGATTTAGGAGCTGGTGTTAGTGTTATGCCCTTCTCCTTATATAAAAGACATGTTTTGAATAAACTCACACCTACTGAAATATCTTTGGAAATGGTTGATAAATCAACAGGCGCACCTATGGGTATTTGTGAGGATGTGACCATTGTTGTTGCAAATGTTACTATCTTAACTGACTTTGTTATACTTGAGATGCCCGAGGACGACAACATGTCGATTATCCTTGGTAGACCATTCTTGAATACTGTAGGGGCCGTTATTGATTGCACTAAAAGTAATGTCACTTTTCATATCAATGGTAATGAGCATACGATGCACTTCCCGAAGAAACAATTCCAAGTGAATGGCATTAATGCTATTGAAAAATCTCCGACACTCACTATTGGAAGTTTTCAACTACCTCTACCTACTACCAAGAAGAAATATGAAATGCTTATTGTTGGGGATATGCATATTGCCGTTGAGGTAACTTAGTGTTTTACGAAAGTTCTTCGGTTTCATGCTAATCAGAAGTGGTTGTTAATAAGACTTGATCAACCTTATTAATGAATCATTTTTGAGAGGTATGAAGTTGATGAATCTAGTAGGCACAACCTTCTGTCCCTACCTTTTGTTTTCTGTTTTCCTATTTAAATAAATAAAATGCCATGTTTTGTGTGTTTTTTGAATTTCCCATGCAATAAAAAAATGATCCAAAAATAAAAGTTCTCAGAATGCCCTAAAAATTTAACACAATTTTTTCTGAATATTTCTGAAATTTTTAGTGCAAATAACATCGAGGGGGTACACCAAGTGGGCACAACCCACCTAGGCGTTCCAGCAACCCTAGGCATGACCTGGTGGGTTGTGGTCCCCATGTGGGTCCCCTCACTTATCCCTTCAACCCATTCCTTCACCTACCTCCAGAAAAAATCACCATAGCTCTCTTTCTCGTGTTCTTGCTCTGAAACCCGCGGATTTCGATCTCTTTGCTCGAAGCTCCATTTCTGAAACTGTTTTTGGGGATTGCTACTTGGTATGTGACTCCTCCATTGCTCCAATTAGTTCTTGCTTTAGTGGATTATATTTTGAATAATTATCTACTCTTGGTGCTGTTGTAGATGAGCTTGCATGTTGAATTCTTAGAGTTCTAAGTAGTTTGAATGCTTAATATGGCCTATATGCATCCTTATGAGTAGTTGCTATCAATCTTGTGAAGTTTTGTTGACAAAAAAATTGTGGACTAAAATTTTCAGAATTTTATCTATAGGAATAAGATGAGTTTCTTTAGGAAGTTTGCCTCCAAGAAAAATGCCAAGGGAGTCATTGGGGAATCATCACACAATGACCTCCATACTCGGAGAAGGGTGGATGTGCGGCTGTGCGAATGGCCACATAATCCCTTCGTGGATGGGGCCATGATCTGTCAAGAGTTCACCCAATTCGCTGCTAATGCTGGACTGACCGACTTCATTGCAGCTGAGTGTGAACAATACCATCTCCTTACAAATTCCTTTGTGCAAAATTTTCATTTTCTAAGTAGGAATAACCCCCTGGGGTGCAGTTTAACTTATATGCTGAAACCCGTCAAATGCCACTCACTCAGAGTTTGAGGACTTTTATCATACTCTGTCAGTGGGAGATGAGAGAGGCGTATTGAGTGTCACCGCCACTAGCTTGCAGTTTCCTTCTATGCATTATTTTGCTTTATTCATCACTAAGTGTTTAGTTGCTAGAGAAAAGGTTGGTGCACTTAGTGCTCCCGACTTTGCCATCTTACACCGCGCACTTTATGGCGATACCACCTTTAGCCTCGGGGCTATTATTGCACGTCGTCTGCACCTTAACAGAACCAAGGGCAAAAATTCATGGTGGTATCTATGCTACTTGTTTAGCGAGTCACTTTAACGTTCAGATCCGCCAACATGATTATCGTTTACCCAAGGTTTATTTAGATCACCAGGCGATGACGGATCACCAGTTTATTGATATTGACAGCTCTATTAATAATGTTCCTTACACACTGGTCTTTAGTGTGGATTCCCATGATATAATTCCGTTGCCTGCGCCTGCTTTGTTTGATTCTATTGCCAGGGGCAGATACAAGATCATGCCTAAGGACATTTTTGCCTACCGGAACGCCTAGGCAGCGGCGGAAGAGGAGCCTCAGGAGTGGGACGCTTAGGTACCCGCATCCCAACACTTCAACATGAGACCAGACGGCTACTACGAGTGGTGATCACCAAGCTAGGCCAAAAGCCTAAGCTTGGGGGAGTATGTATTTCCACCGACATTATATTCATGTGTGCACATTTCATTCCAGTTGTCGGTGTTCACACTTTTCATTATATTATCCATGCTAGATTTATTTTCTTGCTTTCTTCTCATGTGTTTGAAAAAGTTGAGAAAACAAAAAATATTTCTTGTTTCTTTTTGGTTTTTCTTTCTAGCTTAATTAGTTGTAGTATTAAAAGAAAACTCAAAAAGATTTCTCATTCCTTCTTTTTGTTTGTTGGGAGCTTTCCCATGTAAACAATTTTTCACGTGTTTATTTTCCTTTTGTTCAATTTGCTTTCTTTAAGAAAAGCTAAAAACTCCAAAAATATTTCAGTGTGCTTCTCTAAAATTCTTTTCTTTTGTTGAGCCATACTGAGGACAAGACCATGATGAAAATGTTGAGTGGCTCTCATATGTATTATTCTTGATATAGCAAAGATCCCAAATTACCTTGTCTTCTCCTTTTGAATAAAATGTTTGCAGATTCCAGCTTAGTCCACGACACTCTTGCACTATTATTATTCTCATATCATTTGGTTGTGCAAGTGAAAGGCAATAATGATGATATTTGATGAAGTGACTATGGCAGATTGAAACGGGTATGAACTCAACTTGCTCTATTTTTGTAAATATGTTTAACCTAGTATCCATGATTTAGCATATTATGATCAAACATGTTTGCAATGACAATTACAAATTATAGATTCTCATGCCATGCTTAAGTAGTTGGGAGTGGATAATGATTTATCTTGGATGTCAACATGCATTAAAATGATTGTGATGTAGTATGATGATATGGTATCCTCCTCTAAATGTTTCAAGTGGCTTGACTTGGCACATGTTCATGCATGTAGTTGAATCAAAACAACATAGCCTCTATTATATTTATGTTCATGGTGTTCATATCCTACTCATGGTAGTATTCATTGTTTATTATGCATAATGCATGTCCATGACCATTTTCGCTCTTTAGCTGGCCGCTTCTCAATCTATTTGCTAGCCTTCGCCTATACTAAGTGGAAATACTGCTTGTGCATCAAAATCCTAAAACCCAAAGTTTTTCCAGAAGAGTCCAGCATATCTACCTATATGCGGCATTACCCTGCTATTCTAAGTAAATTTGCATGTGCCACCTCTAAAATTTCAAATGAACATATGTTTTTGTGTGCCTGGATTGTTCATAGAGCAACAAGGGGTAGTCCATATCTTCCATGCTAAGCGGGTTATTCTCATGATGAGTGTTTATTCACTCATCCTTGCATGAGAGGGACGGTAATAGGGATTCCCAGTCCCGAAATCAAAAATTACAAATAATTAAACAAAACTCCACCGGGATTGTTGTTGGTATGGATGGTACCCGTGGATTCGGCTAGCCATGGAGTGTGTTTATTGGTGGAGGGGGAGCAAACCTTTACTTTTACCGCTTGGGAACCGCCACTAATGTGTTTAGCATTGAAGATATTGATAACTTTTGGTCGTGAAGTAAACAGGAAGGGTGCATTCCCCAAAATTTCATTTATCTCTGTTTTTAAAACTTTGAGCTCTGGCACCTCTGCTAATCCCTGCTTCCCTCTGTGAAGGGACTATCTATTTAATTTTATGTTGAGTCATCACCTTCACAAATAAGCGCCAGATCTGAGAGCACTATTGTCATCCTCATGCATTGTGTGTAGTTAATGTTGAATGCATCATGACTGGATCTTTTCTACAATGAATTACAATGTTTAGTCGCTCTTGAACTTTGGAGGTGCTCTGCATTTATGTTTTGTGGTCTCAAAAAGGGCTAGTGAGATACCACTGTTGTCATATTATATCATGGTTGTTTTGATGAAGTATTGTCATTTGAGATATCTTATTATTGCTCGCTAGTTGCTTATGCCATTGATATGAGTTGATATAATTTTTAAGAGTTTATTGTTGACATGGTCTTTGCTAAAAACCTGGGTGCTACTTAAGCTTATTTATGTACACAAGAACAAAAGAGTTCGTAAAAGTTTTTCTTTTTCACTTTCAGTTTATCAACTGAATTGCTTGAGGACAAGCAAAGGTTTAAGTTTGAGGGGGTTGATACGTCTCTGACGTATCTACATTTCCTGACACTTTTGCTCTTATTTTGGACACTAATTTGCATGATTTGAATGAAACTAACCCGGACTGACGCTATTTCAGCAGAACTACCATGGTGTTGTTTTTGTGCAGAAATAAAAGTTCTCGGAATGGAATGAAACTTTTTGGAGAATTTTTATGCAATAAAGTAAAAATACTGGAGGCACGAACCACCGGAGGGGCCCCCCTAGGTGAGCACAACCCATAAGGGTGCACCCCCATCCTGGCATGCCCAGGTGGGTTATCCTCACCTGGTGGCCCCGCAGACCCTGAGTCCGACTCCTTAAATACCTATTTTTGGTGAGAAAAATCAAGAAGGAAGAATTATTGCATTTCACAAGACGGAGGCGCCCCCGCCTCCTGTTCTTCATCGGGAGGCTAGATCTGGCGTCCGTTTGGGGCTCTGGAGAGGGGAATCTGCGATCTTCGTCATCACCAACCCTCCTTCATCGCCAATTCCATGATGCTCCCCACCAGGAGTGAGTAATTCCTTCGTAGGCCTGCTGGTCGGTGAGGATTTGGATGGGATTCATCATGTAATCGAGTTAGTTTTGTTAGGGCTTGATCCCTAGCATCCACTATGTTCTGAGATAAATGTTGCTATGACTTTGCTATGCTTAATGCTTGTCACTAGGGACCGAGTGCCATGAATTCAGATCTGAACTGTTTACGTTTTCACCATTATGTCTATGTTCTAGATCCGATCTTGCAAGCTATATGCACCTGCTATGTGTTACGATCCGTAAACCTAGGAGTGACAATAGTCGGGATACTTTGCGGTGATGACCACAGTTTGAGGAGTTCATGTATTCACTATGTGTTAATGCTTTGTTCCGGTTCTCTATTAAAAGGAGGCCTTAATATCCCTTAGTTTCCTTATGGACCCCGCTGCCACAGGAGGGTAGGACAAAAGATGTCATGCATGTTCTTTTCATAAGCACTTATGACTATTTAGGAAATACCTGCCTACATTATATTTATGAACTAGAGCTAGTTTTGTATCGCCGTAGGTTATGACTGTTGTATGATGAATATCATCCAACGAATCCATGGATCCAATGCCTACGAGTTTTTCACATATTGTTCTTGCTAAGTTACTATTGCTATTGCTACTGTTACACTTGCTACAAAATCATTGCTATTACTGTTACTGTTGTTACTGTTACCACTGTTGCTATCAAAACTATCATACTACTATGCTATTGATTATCTTGCTGTAGATATTTAATCTCCAGGTGTGGTTGAATTGACAACTCAACTACTAATATTTGCAAATATTCTTTGACTCCCCTTGTGTCGAATCTATAAATTTGGGTTGAATACTCTACCCTCGAAAACTGTTGCGATCCCCTATACTTGTGGGTTATCAGGTGATGCAACACCAATTCCCGGAAGGCCTCAAGCCTATAAATATCGAGCCATACGATGGGACAACGGATCCAGCCGTATGGATTGAAGATTTCATACTGCACATTCACATGGCACGAGGAGATGACCTCGATGCCATCAAGTACCTACCATTAAAGCTCAAGGGTCTGGCTTGACACTGGTTACATAGCCTCCCCAAAGACTCCATATGATGTGGGCAGGAACTCAAAGAGGCCTTCTGAGCTAACTTTCAGGGCACGTATGTCCGCCCCCCGGACGCCGATGACCTGAGCCACGTAATCTAGCAGCCTGATGAGTTAGCCCGGCAATTTTGGAACCGGTTTTTGACCAAGAAGAACCAGATCATTGATTGTCCAGAGGCTAAAGCTATAGCCACCTTCAAGCATTGTATTCGGGATGAATGGTAGCACGTCAGCTTGGCCAAGACAAGCCGAGAATGATGTCATCACTTACCTCCCTGATGACCCGCTTCTGCGCCAGAGAGGATAGTTGGTTGGCCCATAGAAGCACCAACCTAGAAGCCCTCGACACCTCTGATGTCTGGGACGGGAATGGAAAGCCACGACGCAATAAGAACAAGCATCGACACAACAACAGTGAATTCGACGAAACGGTAGTAAATGCTGGATTCCGTAATCTAAAGTCTGTACCAGAGAAAAAGCCTTCTAAAGGCAACTAGGATGGAACAACTAAATTGGATGCAATCTTGGACAGGCCGTGCTAGATCCATGGCACCCCCGAGAAGCCCACCAACCACACCAACCATAACTGTTGGGTGATAAAACAGGCCGGCAAGCTCACAGCCGAAGACTCCAGTAAAAGCCCTCGGAGCAAGGACGATGAGGAGTCCCGCAGGCCGATCAGTGGAGGCCAAAAACCCTTCCCTCCAGAGGTCAAGACGGTGAACATGATCTACACCACCCACATACCAAGAAAGGAGAGGAGGCATGCACTACGAGATGTTTACGCCGTCGAGCCCGTAGCGCCAAAGTACAACCCATGGTCGGCTTGCCCGATCACCTTCGATCGTAGGGACCATCTGACCAATATTTGTCATGGAGGATATGCGGCCCTGGTACTTGACCCCGTTCTCGATGGGTAGCACCTCACAAGAGTTCTCATGGACAGAGGCAGTAGCCTCAATTTGATCTATGCAGACACGATGAGGAAGATGGGGATCGATTCGTCAAGGATAAAACCTAGTAACATCACTTCTAAGGGAGTTATTCCGGGCGTAGAATCCCGTTGCACAGGCATGGTGACTATGGAACTAGTATTCGGCTCACCAGACAACTTTCGAAGCGTAGATTTAATCTTCATATCGCCCCTTTCCGTAGTGGCTACATGATACGTCTCCAACGTATCTATAATTTTTGATTGTTCCATGATATTATATTATCCATCTTGGATGTTTTATATGCATTTATATGCTATTTTATATTATTTTTGGGACTAACCTATTAATCTAGAGCCCAGTGCCAGTTTCTATTTTTTCTTTGTTTTGACTTTACAGAAAAGGAATACCAAATGGAGTCCAAATGACCTGGAACTTTACAGTGATTATTTTTGGACCAGAAGAAGCCCATGGAGCATCGAAGATGGACCAGAAGAGTCCCGAGGCCACCACAAGGGAGGAGGGCGCGCCCTACCCCCTAGGTGCACCCCTACCTTGTGGCTGCCTCGTGGACCCCTGACTTGTTCCCGAGGCCAACATCTCCTATATATCCCCAAACTTCCAAAACAAAACCTAGATCGGTAGTTTCGCCGCCGCACGCCTCCGTAGCCACGAAAAACCAATCGGGACCCTGTTCCGGCACCCTGGCGGAGGGGGGATCAATCACAGGTGGCCATCTTCATCATCCCAGCGCTCTCCATGATGAGGAGGGAGTAGTTCACCCTCGGGGCTGAGGGTATGTACCAGTAGCTATGTGTTTGATCTCTCTCTCTCTCTCTCTCTCTCTCTCTCGTGTTCTTGATATGGCACGATCTTGATGTACCACGAGCTTTGCTATTATAGTTGGATCTTATGATGCTTCTCCACCTCTACCTTCTCGTAATGGATTGAGTTTTCCCTTTGAAGTTATCTTATCGGATTGAGTCTTTAAGGATTTGAGAACACTTGATGTATGTCTTGCATGTGCTTATCTGTGGTGACAATGGGATATTCACGTGATCCACTTGATGTATGTTTTGGTGATCGACTTTCGGGTTCTGTGACCTGGTGAACTTATGCATAGGGGTTGGCACACGTTTTCGTCTTGACTCTCCGGTAGAAACTTTGGGGCACTCTTTGAAGTTCTTTGTGTTGGTTTGAATAGATGAATCTGAGATTGTGTGATGCATATTGTATAATCAAACCCGCGGATACTTATGGTGACATTGGAGTATCTAGGTGACATTAGGGCTTTGGTTGATGTGTGTCTTAAGGTGTTATTTTACAACGAACTCTAGGGCTGTTTGTAACACTTATAGGGATAGCCCAATGGATTGATCGAAAAGAATAACTTTGAGGTGGTTTCGTACACTACAATAATCTCTTCGTTTGTCTCTGCTATTAGTGACTTTGGAGTGACTCTTTGTTGCATGTTGAGGGGTTGTGATATGATCCAATTATGTTATCATTGTTGAGAGAACTTGCACTAGTGAAAGTATGAACCCTAGGCCTTGTTTTAAAGCATTGCAATACCGTTTTCGGTAACTTTTGTTACTTGCTACCTTGCTGTTTTTACATTTTCAGATTACAAAAACCTATATCTACCATCCATATTACACTTGTATCATCATCTCTTCACCGAACTAGTGCACCTATACAATTTACCATTGTATTGGATGTGTTGGGTACACAAGAGACTCTTTGTTATTTGGTTGCAAGGTTGTTTGAGACAGACCATCTTCATCCTACGCCTCCCACGGATTGATAAACCTTAGGTCATCCACTTGAAGGAAAGTTGCTACTGTCCTACAAAACTCTACGCTTGGAGGCCCAACACGAGTCTACAAGAAGAAGGTTGTGTAGTAGACATCAAGCTCTTTCCCGGCGCCGTTGCCGGGGAGGTTATTGCTTGAAGGTACATCTTTAGATCTTGCAATCGAATCTTTTAATTTCTTGTTTTATCACTAGTTTAGTCTATAAAATAAAACTACAAAAAATGGAATTGAGGTTGCCTCATATGCTTCATCTTTTTAATATCTTTCTTGAAAATGATGGAAAGGAAAATTGTGCCCAGGTGTTAGAAGAAGAAGTCTATAAAATGTTTGGCACTAAATCTTTGAATGATGAGCATGATCGCAATGTTGTTAGTATGAATTGTTTGAATATCCATGATGCTAATGATATGCAAAGCTACAAGCTTGGGGATGCTATGTTTAATGATGATGATATTTTTTGTCCCCCAAGTTTTGATGAGCAAATTTATTATGATGAAAGCATGCTTCCTATTTATGATGATTATATTGATGAAAGTGGGTTTGGAAGAGTGTCAACTTTAGGAAGTAATGATCCCACTATTTTGGAGGGTGTTGAATCTTATTGTGATAATTATGAAACTGGATTTGGAGAGGTCATTGAGGGAGTCCTGTATTCGGGGGTCCTCAGGTGTCCGGCCTAGGAATATGGGCCAGGTTGGATGGGCCGTAAAAGATCAAGCTAAAGACCATCCTTCGTGTCTGGTTGGGACTTCTCCATACGTGAACGACAAGATTAGAGTCCGGGTGTACTGTTTCCTTCCCTGAGGAACCGGCCTTGTACAAACCCTAGGGCCCTTAGGTGTGTATATAAACTGGAAGGTTTAGTCCATAGAGGCGATTATTATCATCATAGGCTAGACATCTAGGGTTTAGCCACCACGATCTCGAGGTAGATTAACTCTTGTAACCTCTATACTCTTCGAATATAATCAAGCAGGAGTAGGGTTTTACCTCCTTATAGAGGGCCCGAACCTGGGTAAACACTGTGTCCCTTTGTCCACTATTACCATCGATCCTTAGACGCACAGCTTGGGCCACCCTACCCGAGATCTACCGGTTTTGACACCGACATTGGTGCTTTCATTGAGAGCTCTGCCATGCTGTCTACAAAAGCGATCCATGGCTCGCCTATTCATCAACGACGATATCACTTCTGGAAGGAGCCTGACTCCTGGGCAGGCCCTCTAGCTCAGTGGTTTCACCGTAGGAGCTTGTACGGCCGTCAAGCCCACGACACCCACTACAGTCGCCGAACACCGTCTTCGCATCAGCCTTGAGTACTCCGAAAAGATGGATCTGGCAGATGTCTCGTCTTTGAACGAACTGCTGGACTGCATCGCCGCCTTGGAATCTCAACAGACTATGATCGGATTGGGCCAAAGCCTGACCAGAGGGAAATTAATTACCCATCGATCACCCACCTCGTAGCGGTCGTTTAGGAACCGGCTGAAGACACTTCCCTCCCCATGTTGAAGACCAAGTATGTTCGGGTCTCCGAATCCCCTGATCCGGGTACTCTCCCTTCGGACGGGACTTCACGTCTTCCGTACTCTGGCTCAGGCATAGGATCATGGGAGCCCTTGGACCTCCCCGGACCTGAACCGGTCGCCTCAGAGACCCTTCAAGCTCCAAATGTAGATGTGGGATAGGATCTAAATTTTCAACCACCCACCCACCACAATCAATATTCTCCAAGAAACTCAGGTCCTCCGGATATATACGACCTGATGTATGTGGGGCAGCAACCTCAGGAAACGGTCCACCACTTTTGGGCCAGATTCCTGCTTGTTAAAAACAAGATCAAAGATTGCCCCGACGACGACATAGTTTCGGTCTTTCATCGCAATTGCACCGACGAGGGGATTTTGAATGCCCTTGACCATCGTCACATACAAAGCTTCACAGAACTATCACATGTGGTGCAAAAATACTATGCGATGGAAAGCACATGGAGGCCCCAGAAAACTCAACTGGAGCCCCCTGTCTTTAAGCAGTGTGCAGCTCGAACTAAACGGACATACCCTAGCGGGTCACCCGACGACCAATCAATGGGTAGAAAAAATAAACCCTTCATGGGACATAGGTCCGTTCTTGACGAACTTATGGACAAGCCCTGTCCGATACATGCCACTCCGCGCACAGACCCAACCCATAGCCTTCGAGCATGTTGGGTACTCCGACAAGTAGCAAAGAGTGGAGAGGTCATCCTCACCACCACTCCAAAGAAATACCCTCAGGAGAGGGACGACTTTAATGTCCTTACGGTCTTCGAGACCTTTTCTTCAAATAATTGGTGCAAAAGGGCACTCTGTGACCTCACCGGAGTCCACCAAGTTACGCACTGAGCCCATGGAATGACACGACAATAACCTTTATAGCCGAAGACGAACCAAAGGCTCGATTAGTCCGAGCACCCGCCGCCCTAGTACTAAACCCCATTGTGGATGATTTTCGGCTTACTAAAGTGCTCATGGATGGCGTCAGTGGGCTTAACCTCATTTATGAATACATGCTCGATAAAATGCAGATGGATAGATCACGCATCGAGCAAAGCAATACCACCTTCCGAGGCATTATCCCCAGTCGAGAAGCACGATGCTCTGGGAGAATTAAAATGGATGTGGTATTCGGCACGCCCGAAAACTACAGATCCGAGGAGTTGCTCTTTCATGTGGTCCCCTTCAACAGTGGGTATCACGCCATCCTCGGACGGGACGCTTTCTCAAGCTTCCAAGCTATACCCCATTACGGGTATATGAAGCTTAAATGCTCGGACCCAATGGAATCATAACAATTTCGAGCGACCCGGACAAAGCCCTCCGTGCCGAAAACAAAACCGCATCCCTGGCCCTCGAGGCATTATCCGAAGCCCTAGCGGCTGAAGAATTAACAAATTTACGGTCCACGGCGGATATGGACGATGTGATCCTCGATAAGAGATCTAAATCCACCTCTTTTAAACCAGCTGAGGAAATAGTTAAAGTTCAAGTGCACCGGACGGACCCTAATTAAGAAGACAACATCTATCGGAGCACAGCTGGATCCGGCAGTGGACGCGGCTCTATGCACATTCTTGAGAGAGATTTGGGATATTTTCTCCTGGCACCCTTTAGACATGCCCGACATCCCATGCAGGCTGGCCGAACACAGTCTCAATATAATCAAGGGATTCAAACCCATGAAGCAGACACTACGGCAATTCTCTGACCCCAAGCGTCAAGCCATGGGAGAAGAGCTAGCCAAGTTGCTAAAGGCTGGGTTTATTAGGGAAATCAAACATCCAGATTGGTTAGCCAACTTGGTCATGGTACCAAAGAAGGACAAATCCTGGCGCATGTGCGTCGATTTCAAAGACCTCAACAAGGCTTGCCCTAAAGACCCTTTCCCACTGCCCCGCATCGACCAAATCATTGATGCGACAGCCAGACACGATTCTTTGTGTTTCCTCGACACCCATTCCGGATACCATCAAATTAAAATGAAGGAATCGGATCATGCCGCAACAACGTTCATCACCCCTTACGGTCCTTTCTGCTTCAACACTATGCCCTTCGGACTCAAAGATGCTGGGGCTACCTACCAACATATGATTCAAACATGCTTGGAAAAACAAATCGGCAAAATAGTCGAAGCATACGTAGACAACGTGGTTACCAAGACGAAGCGCGTCGAAACACTGGTGGATGATCTTCGCCTCACCTTCGACAACCTTCAGACACACGACATACGGCTTAATCCAGAAAAATGTTTCTTCAGAGTCCCAGCCGGAAAATTGCTAGGGTTTATTGTTTCCCATAGAGGAATTGAAGCAAACCCAGCCAAGATCCAAGCTCTATCACAATTGGCTATACCAATAGACCTAAAGCAAGTCCAAAAACTAGCAGGGTGCATTGTGGCCTGAAGCCGTTTTATCTCCAAATTGGGAGAAAAAGCATTACCACTCTACAAGCTATTATGACGCATTGATAACTTTGAATGGACGAACGCTGCAATAGCCGGATTGGAAGAAATCAAGGCCCTACTTGCAAGCAACCCAATCCTAGCCGCCCCAGGTGTTGGCGAGCCTACGCTATTATACATTTCGGCAACTAACCAAGTAGTTAGTGCCGTACTCGTCGTCGAACAAGGGGAGGAGGGACATAAATTCCCCACCCAAAAACCAGTCTATTATCTATCAGAGGTCCTCACACCTTGCAAATCCCGATACCCCCACCACTTGAAGATAGCCTATACGGTCTTCATGGCATCCCGTAAACTGCAACACTATTTTCAAGAGTGTTTGATCACAGTGGCATCCGAAGTACCACTTAACGACATTATCAATAACGGGGACGCCACTGGCCGCATAGCAAAATGGGCCATCGAGCTTTTACCGTTCGAAATAATATACAAGCCATGTCGGGCTATTAAATCCCAGGTGTTGGCTGACTTTGTCACTGAATGGATGGAAGCCGAACTCCCTAATGAGTATAATTCATACTCCAATTGGATTATGTACTTTGACGGCTCCAAAATGCTGGCCGGATTGGGGGCTGGCGTCATCCTAACATCTCCTACCGGGGATACAGTCTGCTATGTATTACAAATTATGTATATGGACTCCAATAATACAGCCTAATATGAGGCACTTCTGCATGGTCTTCGCATGGCTCTCTCCATGGGTATACAACGCCTGGAGGTGTGTGTGGTGATTCCAACCTTGCAATATCCCAGGTCAATGGAGAGTTCAATGCAAAGGATCCAAAAATGACGGCATATCGAAACACCATATTAAAAATATCAGCTCGGTTGGAGGGACTTGAGTTTCATCTTGTCGCTCGAGACAGTAACCAAACAACCGACATCCTTGCTCGCATGGGCGCTAAGCGCGGCCCTGTGCCACCTAACACTTTCGTGGAAAGGCTCTTCAAGCCATCCCTAGTATGGCAGGGTGAGATCAGAGAAGATAGTGCATACCTAGTCACACCCCCAGCTGCCGAACACAATGCAGATACCATCGGGGGTTCGTATATCGAGATGACACCCTCTGCTCATGAGATCATGGCTGTTATCGCTCCCTGGACCGAACCATTCCTGGCCTACCTTAATAGGCAAGAGCTTCCCGATGATCAAAATGAAGCTCGGTGCATAGTTCGACTCTCTAAAGCCTTCAAAGTGCATGAGGGTGAACTGTACAAAAGAGCACTACCAGAGTCCTCCAAAGGTGTATCTCTGAAGAGGAGGGAAGGCAACTCTTATTAGAAATACATGCTGGCCTGGGTAGTCATCACGCTGCTGCTCGAGCCCTCGTAAGCAAGGCGTTTAGGACAGGTTTTTTCTGGCCCACGACTCGACCAGACACCCAAGCCTTTGTCCAACATTGCGTGGGCTGTCAGCTTTTCGCCAATCAAAGTCATATGCCTCCCACCGCATTAAAAACAATCCCCATTACTTGGCCCTTCACGGTCTGGGGGCTTGATATGGTTGGTCCCTGATACGTCTCCAACGTATCTATAATTTATGAAGTATTCATACTATTATATTATCCATCGTAGATGTTTTATATGCATTTATATGCTATTTTATATGATTTTTGGGACTAACCTATTAACCTAGAGCCCAGTGCCAGTTTCTATTTTTTCCTTGTTTTTGAGTTTTACAGAAAAGGAATACCAAACGGAGTCCAATTGATGTGCCAAATTTTGATGATTTTTTATGGACCAAAAGAAGCCCCTAGAGTAAAAGAGTTGGGCCAGAAGAGTCCCGGGCTGTCCACGAGGGTGGGGGCGCGCCCACCCCCCTGGGCGTGGGCCCCTATCTCGTGGACGATTCAGAGACCCCCCTCACATGAGACCGACACCAAAAATTCCTATAAATACAGAAACCTCCAGAAAATAACCTAGATCGGAAGTTCCGCTGCCGCAAGCCTCTGTAGCCACGAGAAATCAATCTAGGCCCTCTCTGGCACCCTACCGGAGGGGCCCAGCATCACCGGATGCCATGGAGGAGGATCCCGGAGGGGCCATCATCGCCATGAAGGCCAAGGACCAGAGGAAGAACATCTTCCCATCGAGGGGGAGGCCATGGAGGAGGAAGCACAAGGGGGAGGACCTCTCCTCCTCTCTCTCGGTGGCGCCGGAGTGCCATCGGGAGGGGAATCATCGCCGCGGTGACCATCTTCATCAACATCACCATCATCATCACCATCCTCATCTCTTTTACGTGGTCCACTCTCCTGCACCCCGCTGTAATCCCTACTTGAACATGGTGCTTTATGCCACATATTATGATCCAATGATGTGTTGCCATCCTAGGATGTTTTGAGTAGATATCCTTTGTCTTTGGGTTGATTGATGATCTAGATTGGTATGAGTTGTATGTTTTATTTTTGGTGCTGTCCAATTGTGCCCTCCGTGTCACGCAAGCGTGAGGGATTCCCGTTGTAGGGTGTTGCAATACGTTCATGATTCGCTTATAGTGGGTTTCTTGAGTGACAGAAGCATAAAACCGAGTAAGGGGGTTGTGGCGTATGGGATAAAGGGGACTTGATGCTTTAATGCTATGGTTGGGTTTTACCTTAATGATCTTTAGTAGTTGCGGATGCTTGCTAGAGTTCCAATCATAAGTGCATATGATCCAAGAAGAGAAAGTATGTTAGCTTATGCCTCTCCCTCATATGAAATTATGACGACTACCGGTCTTGTCAACAATTGCCTAGGATAATTCCGCACACCGATCTATCATTATTCCACACTTGCCATTTATAATATTTAGTAATATATTCTAACTTTATGATAACAGCACCTACTTTTATATTTTAGCTCTCTGATATCATGCAAAGTTATTCTCTTCATACCCACAACGTAGTTTTATTTCTCGTATCTAGTTGGAAGCAAACGTTCGGTGTACATAGAGTCGTATCAATGGCAGATATGACTTGAGAGAATATTGATCTTACCTTTATCTACTTGTGGGTTCAACACTCCATACTTATCACTTCCACCTTTGAAAATTGCTACGATGATTCCCTGCACTTGGGGATTATCAAGCTCTTTTCTGGTGCCGTTGCCGGGGAGCAATAGCGTGGGGTTGATATTCTCGTGTGTGCTTGTTTGCTTTCTTCACTAAGTAGATTTTGTTTTTCGTTTTTGTTTCTGTTTAGTTGTGGGTGAAACATACAAAAAAAAATTAAAGAATGAAAATAATATTTTTTTACTTGCCTCTCATGCCTAAAAAAGTTTTTCAAAAAGAGAAGTGATTGGAAAGTTATGCATTGAAGAAGTGATGGTCGACCTTGAGCACTTGTGTTCATGCTCACGGAAACAATGTAGAATTTTTCATGGAAGTTTCTCTGTAAATAATTATCCCCTTGTATATATCCATTGTTTGTTTGATGATTAGATTGCTTGTTTACTATGTGCAGAACAAAAACAGAAACTTTGGCTGTAGCGCGTGATTTTACATTTTTTACTGGAAGGTCAAATGGGTCTGAAACTTTTTGCACATCACTTATGTACAAATGTTTCAAATGGTCATATTTATTTCATAATTTTTGGAGTTACATAAGTTTAGTAAACTTCCAGATTACTACAGACTGTCCTATTTTTGACAGATTCTGTTTCTCGCGTGTTGGTTGCTTATTTTGATGAATCTATGGCTAGTATCGGGGGGTATGAACCATAGAGAAGTTGTAATACATTAGGTTTAACACCAATATAAATAAAGAATGAGTTCATTATAGTACCTTAAAGTGGTAGTTTGCTTTATTACACTAACGGATCTCACAAAGTTTTTGTTAAAGTTTTGTGTGGATGAAGTGTTCAAAGATCGAGGAGCTATCAATATGAGAAGAATAAAGAGAGGCAATAGTTCAAGCTTGGGGATGCACAGGGCACCCAAAGTAAATATTTCAAAGGATAATCAAGCATCTAAGCTTGGGGATGCCCCGGTTGGCATCCCATCTTTCTTCTCCAACATATATCAGTTTACCTCGGTTTTTGTTTTGTTCACATGATTTGTGTCCTTAGTGTTTTTGTTTTTTTCCTTTAAGAACCATGCTAGTATGAGTTATTTATTCATTGATTTATAGAATACTTCATGTGCTTCACTTATATCTTTTAAGTATGATCTTATAGAATTGCTCTTTGTGCTTCACTTAAATCTTTTGAGTATGGTTTTATAGAATGCTTCATGTGCTTCACTTACATATTTTGAGCTTGGATATTGGTTAGTCTATATTAATTGTAGGATGCTCCATGAAATTTACTTATATGTTTTGGAGTATGAGTAATACTATCATCTAAAGTGGGTTTGGAAGAGTGTCAACTTTACGAATTAGTGATCCCACTATTCCGAATGAGAAGAATTTTGCTTATGTGGAGAGTAGAAAAATTTCTATGCTTGTAGATCATGAAAAGAATGCTTTATGTGATGGTTACATTGTTGAATTCATTCATTATGCTACTGAAAATTATTATGAGGGAGTAATTTATGCTTGTAGGAGTTGCAATAATACCAAGTTTCCTCTCTATGTGCTTAAAGTTTTGAAGTTATACTTGTTTTGCCTTCCTATGCTAGTTGATTCTTGTTCCTATAAATTATGTGCTCACAAAATCCCTAGGCATAGGAAGTGGGTTAGAATTAAATGTGCTAGTCATATTCTTCATGATGCTCTCTCTATGTTTGAATTCTTTGCTTTTATGTGAGCATCATTGAAATCGTCATGCCTAGCTAAAAGGCATTAAAGAAAAGCGCTTGTTGGGAGACAACCCAATATCTACCCTTGCTGTGTTTGTGTGTTTACATGATTAAGCTACTGTAGTAATCATGTTTTACAGCTTTTGTTTCAATAAATTGCCAAATAAGACCTTTGGCAAGACTTGGGTGAAAGTTAATGTGATCTTGCTGTAAAAAACAAAAACTTTGCACTCACGGGATTAGCTGCCATTTTTTACAGAAGAGTGATTTTGAGTTGATTCTTTTTTCAGAAGATTAATAGACAAGTTACTCACGTCTGCCAATTTATTTCTTAATTTTTGGAGTAGCAGAAGTATGGTTGTTTTTCAGATCATTACAGATTGTTTTGTTTTTGACAGATTCTGTTTTCATTGCATAGTTTGCTTATTTTCTAGTTTCTATGGCTTAAATTTATCAATATAAATTGTAGAAATGATGTGGTATAGTAGGTATTGTGTGATAAAAATTATGAACCTTGTCTTTGACAGTACCAAAGTGAATGGTTTACTCTTTATCATACTAACCTATCTCACGAAGTTCCGTTAAGTTTTGCGTGATTGAAGTTTTCAAGCTTTGGGTGAGATATTGATATGAGGAGAATAAGGAGCAGAAAGACCCTAAGCTTGGGGATGCTCAATGCACCCCAAGGTAATATTCAAGGAAGACTCAAGCGCCTAAGCTTGGGGATGCCTCGGAAGGCATCCCCTCTTTCGTCTTCAAAACTATCGGTATACTTTACTGGAAGCTATATTTGTATTCGTCACATGATATGTGTTTTGCTTGAGCGTATTTTCAATTTTACTTGCTATTGGAATAAAATCATTGGATCTGAAATCTTGAATGAAAAATAATCCTCCCATGGCTAGTTAATTATTTGACTACTCAGTGTTCTTCACTTATATCTTTTTGGAGTAGTTTGTCATTTACTCACGCGCTTCACGTATATCCTATGAGTAAATGGTTGAATGAATTGAATCATAAATCTGAATTTATATATATTTCATATGCTTATACCATGGAGAGTAATGACTTCACACATAATAAGTATAGGTAGTAAACTTATTGAAAGTTAGCAAATGCAGAATTGGACACTGGAACAATTCATGAAAGAATATTGAAGGAAGAGAGATTTCACATATAAATATACTATCTTGGACATCTTTTGTAATTATGAGCACTCATTAAAATATGACATGCTAAAAGGTTGATGTTGGACAAGGAAGACAACTTAATGGGATATGTTTTCCTATATCCGAAACGTTATATTGTCTTGGATCATCCAACATGTTGAGATTGCCTTTCCCTCTCATGCTAGACAAATTCTTTGCACCAAGTAGAAATACTACTTGTGCTTCCAAACATCCCTTAAACTAGTTTTTCCATGAGAGTCCACCATACCTACCTATGGATTGAGTAAGATCCTTCAAGTAAGTTGTCATCGGTGCATGCAATAAAAATTGCTATCTAAATATGTATGATCTATTAATGCAAAGAAAATAGGCTTTATATGAACTTGTGATAGGGAAGAAATAAAAGCGACAGACTGCATAATAAAGGTCTCTATCACAAGAGGCAATATAAAGTGACGTTCTTTTGCATTAAGATTTTGTTCATCCAACCTTAAAATCACATGACAACCTATGACCCTCTACGAAGGGCCTATCTTTTACTTTTATCTTCTACCCTTATACAAGAGTCATGGTGATCATCACCTTTCCTTTTTACACTTTTTACTTTGGCAAGCACTTTGTGTTGGAGCGATCTTGATATATATATCCACTTGGATGTAGGTTTTCATATTGTTGACATTAACCTTGAGGTAAAAGGTTCGGAGGCAAAACTATAAGCCCCTATCTTTCTCTGTGTCCGATTAAAACTTTGAACCCATAAATATCACATGAGTGTAGCAATTGTGAAAGACTATATGATAGTTGAGTATGTGGGATTTGCTAAATCAAAGCTCTTACATAGACCCTTCATGAAAATAAGATGAATTGCAATTGTTTGATGACTAAGAGCACTGTTTGTTAGTTTTCAAGAAAGTTTATGATCTATACTTTAACATGTGAATAGCTTATTACTTGATCATGAAAAGTTTTATGAGATGAGCTACTGTTATGACATATAATGATGCTAGAAAAGGTGATTGAAATTATCATTGATCAAACTTGTGCACCTGCTAGCATTCACGCTTCATAAATTATTTCTTTTATCATTTACCTACTCGAGGACGAGCATGAATTAAGCTTGGGGATGCTGATACGTCTCCAATGTATCTATAATTTATGAAGTATTCATGCTATTATATTATCCATCGTAGATGTTTTATATGCATTTATATGCTATTTTATATGGTTTTTGGGACTAACCTATTAACCTAGAGCCCAGTGCCAGTTTCTGTTTTCCTTGTTTTTGAGTTTTACAGAAAAGGAATACCAAACGGAGTCCAATTGACGTGCCAATTTTTGATGATTTTTTATGGACCAAAATAAGCCCCTGGAGTAAAAGATTTGGGCCCGAAGATTCCCAGGCTGTCCACGAGGGTGGGGGGCGTGCCCACCCCCTGGGCATGGGCCCCTATCTCGTGGACGATTCAGAGACCCCCCTCACATGAGACCGACACCAAAAATTCCTATAAATACAGAAACCTCCAGAAAATAACCTAGATCGGAAGTTCCGCTGCCGCAAGCCTCTGTAGCCACGAGAAATCAATCTAGGCCCTCTCTGGCACCCTACCGGAGGGGCCCAGCATCATCGGAGGCCATGGAGGAGGATCCTGGAGGGGCCATTATCGCCATGAAGGCCAAGGACCAGAGGGAGAACCTCTCCCCATCCAGGGGAGGCCATGGAGGAGGAAGCACAAGGGGGAGGACCTCTCCTCCTCTCTCTCGGTGGCGCCGGAGTCCCATCGGGAGGGGAATCATCGCCGCGGTGATCGTCTTCATCAACATCACCATCATCATCACCATCCTCATATCTTTTACGCGGTCCACTCTCCCGCACCCCACTGTAATCCCTACTTGAACATGGTGCTTTATGCCACATATTATGATCCAATGTTGTGTTGCCATCATATGATGTTTTGAGTAGATATCTTTTGTCTTTGGGTTATTGATGATCTAGATTGGTATGAGTTGTATGTTTTATTTTGGTGCTGTCCTATTGTGCCCCCCGTGTCGCGCAAGCGTGAGGGATTCCCGCTGTAGGGTGTTGCAATACGTTCATGATTCGCTTATAGTGGGTTGCTTGAGTGACAGAAGCATAAACCCGAGTAAGGGGGTTGTGGCATATGGGATAAAGGGGACTTGATGCTTTAATGCTATGGTTGGGTTTTACCTTAATGATCTTTAGTAGTTGCACTACAAAAAAAATACACTTCCGTGATGATACATGTTTGTCACAGTAGGTCGCGTTTTCTGTCATGCATGTACATTCATGACAAATTTATGACAGAATCAAGATAGTCATACCTGTGCCGTCGTAGAAGTGTTCCATGACATTACCAATATTATCATCACGGAAGTGTCCACTTCCATGACGATAAATCGCGCGTCACAGAAGTGCTTTCGTCAAGGGTGACCGACACGTGGCATCCACCATAACGGAACGCCGTTAAGATATCTTGTCGGGTTTTGGATCCGATAACCCATTAACAGCCCCGACCAATGGGGATTTTCCACGTGTAAAATCATCATTGGCTGGAGGAAACACGTGTCGGCTCATCGTTGGGACAGATGCCATCCACTCATTGGACAAAAGGCACCTATGATACGTCGACACGTGGCACGGCCCAACAGAGGCCCATTCCTGTGAAAAGGCTGACCCGTTTTACCTGGTCAAAAGGTGGCGGGCCGGCCCATGGAAAGCCTGTTAACGGCCTGTTCGCATATAGCCCATTTACAGCCTGCTAACCCAAGGCCCGTTACGCCCTATTCGAATTAGGCCCAGTAGCGTCATCTGGGCCATCCAATATGATTCCAGCCCGTTTTCACTTCTGGCCCATGTATGGCCCATGACGTCTTTCGGCCCATATGAGGCCCTACGTAACTCCTGGCCTATTAACGGCCTGTGGTGAAACTGGCCCGTAATGAACAGTGTATCACTTTACACCCATTAACGGCCCGTGGTGAAACTGGCCCGTAAGGAACAGTGTATCACTTTATACCCATTAACGGCCCGTTATTCTGGTGGGCCGTTTCCAGCCCATGTTATCTTTCGACCTTCTCAGAGCCCATTTATTCTTGGGCTCATTTCCAGCATTCGTTTACCTACGACCCGTTACTGTCATTTTCTTCTTGTGGGCCAAATTCAGCCCGTGGTTATAGTCGGCCCATTTGTGGCCCATTAATATGTTGGGCCGTATTCATAGCGTCATCAAATACGGCCTATTAACGATGGCCTGTTATGGTCGGCCCATGAACGGACGATTCCAACTCTAGCCCGTTTACGGCCTAAATGCGGTCTGTTTGGCCCATGTTTGGCGAATCGATCATACAACCCGTATAAGGCCCATTGTTTCTACGGCCCATAGAAGGCCCACTGTTTCTACAACCCGTAGAAGGCCCACTGCTTCTACAACCCATAGAAGGCCCACTGCTTATACGGCCCGTAGAAGGCCCACTGTTTCTACGGCCCGTAGGAGGCGCAGTGTCACTACAGTAAATATTAGCCCATGGTTATTATGTCCTAGTTTTAAAAAATAGGTTATTGCAGCCACTAGCAAACCGCAGAAACATAACTGCACCGACTACAAGCAAACAAATAAACAAGACAACAAGGAAATAAATAAGCAAGCAACTTACACTAGGCTATCATGGCTATTACACATATTACATCCACTGGGCATCAAAGTTCGCCACCAGTGCAAATATAGGGAACACAACAGCATATAAATGCTGCAGCAAAACAATTCTAGAACTAAAACCACTTCAGAAGAGCTCAAGAAACAATATCCTGGGTACCCATAATGCTGGCAAGATTCTTAGCAAGCTTATTAACTTTCTCTTGTTTGGCGCTTAAGTCCTCCAGCGCTTGCTGTTGCACCAGAAAGTATGCATCTGAATTTTGCAGGGACTTCCTCAGTCCTTCGGCTTCTTGTCGCATAACATCTGATCAATGTCTTTCAACTTGAAGTAGAGACTCAAGAAGCCGAACTGATTCAGGCAAAGAGTTCGAAGAGCTGGTGCCAGCAGTGGTAGCCAGTAACTCGAACACTACATCAAGACATGACTTTGGGGTTGTCTCAGTGTCTTCAATATAGTTTTTATCAGCTTTCTTGGAGACCAACAGGGATGTCTCACTATCTTGAACCTTATCTGCATTACTTCCTTTACCATTGCATAACGGGGTACTCTTCTCCAATATTTTATCCGCGTTCTAAAAGAGAAACAAACAAACACATCTCAGGTTTACAATGTAGTATATGAAACTCATTTTGGTAAACCAGTTCAGTACTAAGGTGGACAGGATAACAGCATGAAACAAACATATATCTATGTAGTATGGTCATTGTATGGTCTATATTATTCTAGTTTATGTTGCCAAATCAAGATAGATACAGTTCGAATCATATCTATTTAAGACAAAGCAGCATAGACAGAATATAAGTGTGGGAAACTACACAACAATAACAACACTTGTAATGTGCATGGCATGAGAACATAATTGTTTATTCAATTGAAACTGAAATCAACATAGAGCAAGTTACAACAGCAAACATCCAAACACGTTGAAGAAATAGGTTTAAAACATACCTATTGCGCCATTGGAGTTTCAATTGCATCCTTCAAATTTGAAATTAGTTGGTATCAGTAAATACAGTGATGCAAGAGCAAAGTAGTATGAACCATAGCTACGGAACCTGACCTAAGAACAATTCTTCTTCTGCTTTAAGTGTTGACTTCGGGTTCGGAGTGGTGGTCCTCGTGATTTGGGTACCGCAGTTGCCATACTAACTGCTCGTGTTTGGGTGCTCTGTGGTGGAGACGGTGTTGTGTCAACGGGAACTGGGTGTCTATCTGCTGGGGTTGGGGTTAGAAGGGGTGTAGCTGGATCTCTGTCCAACAGGGTAGGGGTACAATCTGCATGAGTGTGGGTTATGTGTGGTGGGGCTGGTTCTTGGGCAAGTACAACCGTGGTTCTATCTGCATCGACACGTAGCATGATCTTTTCTGAAGACCGTGTTTTTACTCCCACGGATACTGTTGGGGATATTACCACTAGGCGTAAACCGGCTTACTTGGGCCGGGTTAACGTCATAGTGGTATAAGCATGGTGAAGGCCCAAGGCCTATAGTCGGTTTAGAATCTATATCAGTAAAACCAACCTGATGTATAGCTTGTATTGTAAGTTAGGAATAGAGAGATACCGACCGGGATACGAATATGAACCGGCTGGGACTCTATGGACCGACGGGCGTCACCCGTGTATATAAGGGGACGACCCGGCGGCGGTTCAAGGGACAACCACAACTCGGGCCTAGGCGAAGCTTGTTTGCTCCCTAGCAATCGAGACCACATCAATTCTATTACAACTAGACGTAGGCTTTTACCTTCATCGAAGGGGCCGAACTAGTATAAACCCCACATGTCTTTGTGTCCGCTTTAACCCCTTCAAGTAAACTCGTAGCGATGGCTCCACGACTAAGTCCTTTCGCTAGGACATCTGCCGTGACAAATCCACGACAGTTGGCGCCCACCGTGGGGCTATCGCATGATGGTTTGACGATCTTGGAGGGCAAGCTCAAAGGACTCGAAGGCTATGTTGTGGGCCGGATGACCAAGAGTCGTCGGGGCAGGATCTACATCGATGATGCAGGATGGGGTCCGGAGGCCGATTCAATTGAGTATGGTTACCGGGTCCCCTTTGGCAGCGTACACATCTTCATCGGCAAGATCAGTGAGCCTGGGCCTGAGCCGGACATCTACACCAACCCCGTCGAGACGGCTCAGCGTGCGAGCTTGACTCAGGTTAAACCGGCCATGAAGCGTGCCTTCGTTGGAGTCATCTATGGAGGAGGGCATGAGGACGAATCAGAGCGCGATAGCGAGACTGTCGTCTATTCTGGCGACGAGTCCTCGATCGGAGAGACCGAGTCGCTATACCGGATGCAAGACGATCAAGTTAGGGGTTGTTCCGATGGCGACAGTATTCCGGACCCCCCAGGCCAGATCAACCGGGTTGGAATATTCATGGCTGGCACCCAGGCGGCGAATTATTCTTCGACTGCCGCAGCAATGCTCTCCGGATCCGCAGCGGCAGCGGCAGCAGGGGCAGGAGGCCTTGTGCGCCCGCCGGTTCAAGTTCTATCTGATCTGTTTGACGCACTGGCCGCGCTTATGGCAGAGGATGACCCGGCGGATCAAGATGCTCATAATGCAGAAATCGTGAAGGTGAGAGAGCAGATCGTGCAAGCCAAAGCGGATCTGGCAGCAGAAAAAGACCGGATGGCCGCAGAGCGGGCCGCTTTGGACGCACAGGCCTATAAACTCATGCTTGACCAGAATGCATCACAGGAGGTTTTAAAGCGAAAGCACAGATCACGCCTGCCGTTAGGGTTTGACCCCCGAAATCTCTTTCACACTCCGGGAGCTGGACCCAGTAATCCACCGCGGTACCAGGAGACAAACCGGATTGAGGCGCCAGGGCCAGGAGCGACGGTCCAACCTCGCCTGATGGAGCCCCCTCAACAAAATATTGCGATGCCTCCACCGGTGCAGACGCCCCCAGGTCATTATTCGAATCCTATGGACAACCTTGTTGCGGCCGCAGCACGGTTAGAGGCCATCCCGGTCGAAGGGGATTCTCCGCAAGCAGTAGAAACGCGCCGGGTTAAGGAGCTTCTCTGGACCGCGCTGATGCAGCAGGAGGCATACTCATACAGCCGTGATCGGATTCATTCTACGCCCCGTCCGAGCCGGAGTTACAGCAGGCGCATAGATGAACTGGCCATATCAAGCAACACGCACGGCCGTGAAGTGGCCCGTGGTGATGACCCGGCGGGTGGTGTTGTCGATGCTCGGGATGTGGTGAACCGGGCCCGGGCACAAAGGGAGGCCGAGTTAGCAGCACAGGATAACGCGGGCCAACTTACACCGGTTTGTTCTGCCACCTTTGCCGGACCAGGAATCACATCCGCTCTGGGAGTGCCTTGCTTGATCCCTGCTTTGCGTAGTGTGCGCCTGCCTAAGGATTTCAAGGGCCCACGCAAGGTGCCGAATTATACCGCTGATTTACCCCCTGAAGCATGGATAGAGAGTTATGAGATGGCCACGGAAATGCTGGATGTGGATGAGGCTGCATGTGCCAAATATTTCACCATGATGCTTGAAGGCACGGCTCGTACTTGGTTAAAGAGCCTACCGCCCAATTCTATCAGCTCTTGGGCCCAGTTGCGGAGCCGGTTTATACAGAATTTCAAGGATACATGTAAGCAGCCCAAGTCCATAGTAGACCTGGCGGCTTGTGTCCAGGAAGAAGGAGAATCAACGACCCACTAGGTGCGTCGCGTTTCGGAAATTTTGCACTCGTCTGACAGGACTAATGCTGACTCTGCGGTCTTAACTCTGGAAGGCAACTGCCGGTTTGAGCCTCTAAAATTGAAACTGGGACGCATGAAGCGACTCTGTAATGACATGGGAACCCTCATGGCTGCCCTAGTGAAGTATGCCGATTCGGACAGTACCAAGGATCCCGAGCTTAATGATAATGAAGCAGGGAAGGGAAAGAAGGATAGAAACTCCAGACAGCAGCGGAATAAACTAGTGGGTCATGGAAACGGAGGCAAGCGCAAGGCGGACGGCAGCGTGGACTTTGTGGCTAACACTAACACACAGGACAGGGGGCAGCGGCGCAGAGATAAACCGACAAATCATAACGGGGCTCCCAATCCTAGTGCAAGCCGTTTGAACTATTTGTTGAATCAGCCTTGCCCAAAGCACGGGACGAAGGAGGCACCGGCTAGCCATCTTTGGAAAGATTGCTACATCATGCAGGAGTTCAAGAACTCTAATGATTTCCGGTATGATCACGGATCAGGTGGCGGTTCAGGATCCGGTTTCAGCGGGCCGGATCACGATGGGGTTTCCGGTTCAGGACGTAATCAGGGCGGTCACAACTACCAGAATAATCAGAACAGCCAGCAGCAGCAGCAGCAGTCAGGCTATCAGAGCCAGCAGCAGCAGCAGCCGTCGGGCTATCAGAGCCAGCCGAAGCAGTTGAGCAATGGGCAGTACCATGTCTTCACAACGGGCTTGGATAAGCGTGACCGAAAACTCCACCAACGAGCGGTGAATTCTGTTGAACCGGCCTTACCGCGTTACTTACGCTGGTCAGAGCAGCCCATCGTGTGGAGCAGAGAAGATCACCCGCTCCGGGTTGATAATCCGGGTCAGTTAGCATTAGTGGTGGACCCTCAGGTGGGGGGTTATAAATTCACCAAGGTACTCATGGATGGAGGAAGCAGTATTAACATACTGTATTATGAGACATTCAGGCGCATGGGACTAACTGACAAGGATCTCAGACCGTCAAATACGGTGTTCCATGGTGTTGTGCCAGGCAAATCTGCATATCCTGTTGGTAAAATAGCTCTAGATGTGACTTTTGGAGACGAGCATGACTCCCGGTCGGAAAAATTGAGCTTCGAAGTGGTGAAGATCCAAAGCCCGTATCACGCCTTGTTTGGGCGACCGGCTTATGCCAAATTCATGGCGCGGCCTTGTTATATCTACTTACAGCTCAAGATGCCGGGTTACAAGGGGACGATAACGGTTCACGGGAACCGTCGGATCGCTTTGGAATGTGAAGAGGGTGATGCGGCTTACGCAGAGTCGGTCTGTGCCACGGAAGAGTTGAAGTATTATAAGGACAATGTCGATCCGGCGGATATGACCCCTTTAAAGAAGCCAACTACAGAGCATGATTCAGATCTGAAGTTCAAATCGGCAGCTGAGACCAAGCTTGTTGACTTCGTGCCCGGCGATTCATCCAAGCAGTTCACTATCAGTGCCAACCTGGATCCCAAATAGGAAAGCGCGCTCATCGAGTTCATCCGTGAGAATCGGGACATTTTTGCATGGAAGCCATCTGACATGCCAGGTGTACCGAGGGAACTCGCTGAGCACACTCTTAATGTGGATCCTAAGTATAAACGGGTGAAACAGTTCCTCCGCCGGTTTAACGAAGAAAGACGCAAAGCCATTGGAGAGGAAGTGGCCAGGCTTTTAGCAGCTGGTTTTATTATTGAGGTGTTCCATCCAGAGTGGCTTGCTAATCTGGTGCTGGTTCTTAAGAAAAACGGCACTTGGCGTATGTGTGTGGATTATACAGATCTTAACAAAGCCTGTCCTGCAGACCCTTTTGCCCTCCCCCATATTGATCAGATCATTGATGCCACGGCGGGTTGTGAGCGTTTGAGTTTTTTGGATGCATACTCTGGATATCATCAGATCAAGATGGCGGTTAAGGACCAGGAGAAAACAGCATTCATCACTCCCTTTGGAGCCTTATGTTATGTATCTATGCCCTTCGGGCTCAAGAGTGCCCAAGCCACCTATCAACGGTGTGTACAGAATTGCCTGCATGAGCAGATCGGCCGCAATGTGCACGCATATGTAGATGACATTGTAGTAAAATCAAGGCAGAAGGAGACACTGGTGGATGATTTGAAGGAGACCTTTGACAACTTGCGAGCTTACAGGATGATGCTTAATCCGGCCAAGTGTGTTTTCGGTGTTCAAGCAGGCAAGTTGCTGGGTTTCTTGGTGTCTAACAGAGGAATTGAGGCTAACCCGGAGAAGATTACGGCTATTACATCTCTAGCTAAACCGGAGTGTATCAACGATGTTCAGCGTTTGGCGGGCCGAATCGCTGCGCTGAGCCGGTTTATCAGCCGCCTCGGGGAGAAGGCTATCCCTTTGTACAAACTGCTGAGGAAGACAGACAATTTCGTCTGGAGTACAGCTGCTGACGAGGCATTTGAGGATTTGAAGCGGCAGTTAGCCAATCCGCCTGTTCTTGCAGCTCCGGTCGACAAGGAGCCACTATTATTATACGTAGCGGCTAATGCTCGGGCAGTTAGTGTGGCTATTGTGGTAGAGCGCAAAGAGGCAGGCAAGGAATATCCGGTTCAGCGGCTGGTTTATTATATCAGTGAGGTGCTGATTGAGTCCAAGCAAAGGTATCCGCATTGGCAGAAGCTGGTCTATGGTGTTTTTATGGCCAGTCGAAAATTGAAGCAGTATTTTCAAGGGCACCCCATCACAGTGGTCAGCTCCCTTGGGTGATATTATACAGAATCGGGAGGCGACTGGCCGGATTGCCAAGTGGGCTATAGAGCTGGGGCCACACGGTCTGAAGTACGTGCCTCGGACGGCCGTGAAGTCTCAAGCACTTGTTAATTTCATCAATGATTGGACGGAATTACAGGCACCAGAGGAGAAGCCGGATCACACATATTGGACTATTCATTTTGATGGGTCCAGGCAATTGGAAGGCTCGGGGGCTGGAGTCGTATTAACTTCCCCGCGAGGTGATAAGTTTTGTTATGTTCTCCACTTAATGTTCCCTTGTACTAATAATGCAGCTGAGTATGAAGCCTTGCTCCATGGTCTGCGGATGGCTAAGGAGATGAATTTAAGCCGGGTCAAGTGTTTTGGTGACTCAGACCTAGTGGCTCAACAGGTGTCTGGCACTTGGGATTCTAAGGACCCGCTCATGGCTGCATATCGTCGGGAAGTGGATAATATTGCAGGTTGTTTCAAGGGTTATCAAGTGGATCATGTGGACCGTCGGAAGAATGAAGCGGCGGATGCTTTAAGCCGGTTGGGCTCTCAGCGTAAACCGGTCCCGCCTAACGTCTTTTTGGATGTGTTGCACAATCCGTCAGTCAAGCTCCCAGGTGAAGCGGATTTGGCCATTCCTGATCCGGAGTCCCAATTGGTGGCAGCCCTGCGTGTTATTCCGGATTGGACAGTTCCTTATCTTGCGTACATGACAAGGGGGGAGCTGCCAGAGGATGAGATTCTGGCCAAGTAGATAGTCCGGCGATCCAAGTCTATGACGATTGTCAATGGTGAATTACATCATTGCAGTGTATCAGGGGCGTTTCAACGTTGTGTCTCTCCTGAAGAAGGCTGTGAAATCTTAAGAGAAATCCATGAAGGGGATTGTGGGCACCACGCCGGTTCAAAGTCTCTGGTTGCAAAGGCGTTTCGTCATGGGTTCTACTGGTTGACAGCTCATGCTGACGTGGAGGACTTGGTTAAACGGTGTGATGGATGTCAGAAATTTTCAAGGCGTGCTCATGTGCCGGCTCAGGAGTTGAGGATGATCCCAATAACATGGCCGTTTGCAACTTGGGGGCTAGACATGGTTGGACCTTTTAAAAGATCCAAGGATAAGAAAACTCACATTTTGGTGGCAGTTGACAAATTTACCAAGTGGGTTGAAGCGGAGCCTGTCAGCAAGTGTGATGCAACAACAGCGGTACAGTTCATCAAGAAGGTGATTTTCCGGTTTGGTTTTCCACACAGTATCATTACTGATAATGGTACCAATTTATCCAAGGGTGCTATGAAGGAGTTCTGTGAACGTGAACACATCCGACTTGATGTGTCGTCAGTAGCACACCCCCAGTCCAATGGACAGGCAGAACGAGCTAATCAGGAAATCTTGCGAGGCATCAAACCCCGGCTTTTGGTCCCATTGCAAAGAACACCAGGATGTTGGGTTGAAGAGCTGCCATCTGTATTATGGAGTATCAATACTACGCCAAACCGGTCCACAGGATACACGCCGTTTTTCATGGTCTATGGAGCAGAGGCGGTTCTCCCTAGTGACATCCGGCACGATTCGCCTCGTGTGGCAGCTTATGTTGAGGCAGATAATGAGACAGCATGACAAGATGCTTTGGACCTATTGGACGAAGAGCGTGATATAGCGGCTGCCCGTTTGGCGATTTACCAGCAAGATCTTCGTCGCTATCACAGTCGTCGGGTTAGAACCAGAACTTTTCAAGAAGGAGATTTGGTGCTTCGATTCATCCAAGATCAAACGGAAATGCACAAGTTATCCCCACCTTGGGAGGGACCTTTCGTAGTCAGCAAGAATCTGCACAACGGGTCGTATTATCTGATTGATATTCGAGAGCATCAAGACTCATGTACATCAGAAGAGGAGACCAACAGACCGTGGAATATAGCTCATCTTCGGCCTTACTATACTTGAGCCATTAGCTCTATTTATGTACATATCATGATAATGTATATATTATCTTTGATATATCAAACCAGAGCCTCAGCCGAAGCAGGGTCTCTGTCTTTCTCATCATGCGAGGTTACACGGAGTGGTTCTGTATAAAGCGGCCTCCGGTTTACCCTTTGACATTTGTTTTATATCACTGGGGGCTTTGGTCGTGTCCGAACCAACGAACACCCTTTGATAGGCGACATCCACCAGATCATTTGGGGACTGAGTCAAGTTTGAACCAGTAATGCCTCTTGGTCGGCCTAAGGCCACAATATCACTGGGGGCTTTGGTCGTGTCCGAACCAACGAACACCCTTTGATAGGCGACAGCCACCAGATCATTTGGGGACTGAGTCACGTTTGAACCAGTAATGCCTTTTGGTCGGCCTAAGGCCACAAAATCACTTGGGAGCATGGTCGGGCCCGAGCCATTGCTATGCCTCTTGATTTGGCGTATATGCCACGAGTCATTTGGGGACCTGGCTGACTTGAATCATTGTCACCCCTATTGGGGGCCTTGATCCTGTCCGACCATGGTAATGCCATCTGAACAGCTTAATATAGCATATTTTTGCGAATGGTTTTTATCATTACTTTCGTTTCCGTCTTGTTTTCATGGTTTGTTCGTTTTTGCTTTTGCTGGATTTCTTTATGTCAACAAGCATATTTTTTCCGGTTCAGCCAATGATTTTTGATCCCCCTTCTAATCCGGAGGAGTCTCCCAGTTTACCTTTTCCCTGTTACACTCATGGAATAACCAGGGGGCTTGTATTAAGTCAGCACGGTTTGTACGGGGGCTACTTTCTCCCTTTTTTGACGGTATTGGTTTATAAAACCACCGCTTCAGGCTTGGGTAAACCAGCTTTATACCCAAACATGGAAGGTATTTGTGTATCATGTGTTTGTTATATTTCTGATACACATATCAAGATCATAATCCAGCTGCGGTATAACCGCTACCGAAGTTCAAATTTTTTCTGATTGCAGGAAATATGAGTTAAAGTTTTTCAAGCAAAAGCTTTAGTACTTATGCACGAAGGCATATCCCAGGCAGAAGTTTTCACTATCCTATTACAAGGCAGCATGGTGCCCAAACAAAATCGTTGTTTCTGTAGAAGGATGTTTCAAATAGCACTTCAAACCGGCTTCCGGTTCAAGCTTGCTCCTCGTCCTCCGCCGCTTCAGCTTCCTCGTCTCTACCCATTGGCTGGAAATCAACAATGGTCCAGTCGATTCCCATTAAAGCTTAGAAAACAGCTTCTTCATGGATCAGGGAAGACGGTTCAATATCAGGGGCGTAAGTGTGCTTACGGATTGGAGGAATCAGATTCTCTGCTTCAACAGTTGGGGCAGGCACTCGCTTGTTTTGATCATTGTATTGCACTTGATAATGCGTCAAATCCGCCTCTTCAGCTAGCTGGCAAGCCAGAGGGCGCACTGCACGGTTTATAGCCCTTAAATCTTCTTCGTCGAACTCAGAGCCGTCTTCTTTCAGACTGGGATAGCCTTGAGCTGCTTCCACAGGATCAAAGTCGGGCACCCATGCCTTTGCCCGGATTAAGGCATTGATGGCTCCGGTTCGGGCAGCGGATTTTTTCAGCTCCTCAATCCGGGCTGGAAGCATTGACAACTTGCTAAGAGTGTCCTGGATTAAAGAGGGCGCCGGATTGTTGTGAGAAGCTGTGCTGATGATCCGTTGGGCTCCAGTGTACAATTGTTCTATCAAGGTGTAGGCAGCTTTCAGTTTCTTCCGAACATCATTTCCTAAGTGCCCAATACGTGTGCCTACAAAAGGATTGGAATGGTCTCAAACCGGACTTATGATACAGCAGATTCAAATTTATTACAGAAGTTACAAGGAGCTTACCAAAGATAGCAGCAGTCATGGAGTGTATTTGCCGTTGTACGACCGTCAGTTCATCTACCACCGGTTTAAGGGCCGCTTCAGCATTTTCTGCTCTTTTGGTTAAACCGGCCTTATCAGTGGCCCAGTCAGCTCGCTCTTTCTTTAAATTTTTCTTCAGCCGTTCAGCAGTGTTCAAAGCGCTGGTTAATTCTTCCTTGGCTTTATCTGTTTCAGCTTGCTGGGTCTTCAGGGCCTCCTGCAAATCGGCAATTCGGTCCTCCTTGATTTTAATCTCAGCCTACATACAGATGACATTTTAAAGTTTTTCACAGTCAAGACAAGAAATTGAAGTATCAACCACATAAACAAAGTTATATGCCTGATACTTGGGGGCTAATGTATCTTCAATTTTTTGTATATTGCTCAACTACAAAGTCCCAAGCTCAATACAAGTATTCAACTTGGCACTTGGGGGCTAATGGCTATTTGATCAAGTTCTGTTTTAAGGACAACTTTTTAGCCCCGGTTTGATTATGCTAAACCGGCCCTCGAGGGTTATACCGATGTATTTCAATAATTATATATTCAGGATCAAGTCCCGGTTTGACCAAGGTCACAAACCGACCCTTGGGGGCTACCGGGATGAATGCAAGAGCAGAAGAGAAAGAAGGAATTTACCTCAAATTTATCCCTCATCATTTTGACCAGGCCAGCTTCATAGTCACGGCTAGTGTAAAGCCGGTTTAAATAGCCAGAATGAAGATCTTGCGCATTCAGAGCGGCATATGTTTCCAATTCGACATCCCATTTTCCTTTGTTCAAAGAGGAAGAATCCTCTTTGATGGTATGCCTGGTAAGAGTGGCAGGATTCCCGGGTTCAAAACGGCCTACACCGGTAATCACAACATCATCATCTTTTGATTCGCCGGTTTGGGTTGGTGCGGCCGTTTTGTCAGCAGGAGTGTGGGATTTTTCAATCTGGACAGAACTGGCAGGCGGATCAGCAGACCCTGGAGCATTAGTAAGACCTTCTTCAGGGATAATGTCATCTTGCAGAGGAGGATCATTGGGGATATCTTCAGAAATAAACACTTCATGATCCGGCGCTTGGTCATGTTCCGGGGCCACATTTTCTTCAGCCGCTTTATCCAGGCGGGCCTTCTTGCTTGGTTTCGGTTTAGCCCTGGAAGAAAAGATAAAAATTAAGGAAAAGTGTAAACCATTGCGCAGCATACTGGAAGCATATGATCGGTTGAACTTACCCAGCAACTGTTTTCAAAGGTGGTAGCTGGGTGGCTGACGATTCACCAGATGAGGAATGAGAAGTGACCTGATAATCGGAGTCGGATGGATTAAGAGGTTGACGGAAGAAACCCGCTTTACGATTTAAATCAATAAAAAGGTCGGAGACCTCGGAGCGGCGTTTTCGAACCGGACTGTTTGGTAAACCGGCAGAGGTAACTACCTGGCCACTGTGCCGGGTTGTGCGGCGAGCTTCGTGTTGCTGGGTCTTCATAAGAAATTGGGAATCCAGATAAGCAAGAGGATGAGAAAATTTAACTTTCCGGTTTGCCCAGCGAAATTTTGGCAAAGGCAAGATTTCTGAATCGGAAGAGAGAATGGTTACCTCAATGAAAGCCGCATTGCTGGCTTCAGCATCATCCTGACAAACATCATCATCAATAAGGCGTGTAAAAAGGAAGCCAAGTGAATCAAGTTCTATCTCAAGATCCGGTTTACCCACATCATCATCAATGGCCGGGTCAGACGAAGCGGTGGTTTTTCTCTTGTGAGCTGGTTTCTTGACAACCTTGGTATTGGGCCGGGTTGGCCGTCCTGCCTTTTCCGTTTTGTCTTGAGGAAGTTTCTTACTCCAGAACAGATTATCACCCTGGATCAGCAGCAATTAAAATGTTGAACATATAAAATAGTAACTCGGATCAACAATAAAGCAATTAAAATATTACCGCTGGCGGTTTGTTGGTGGTGCAATACGGAAGCAGACCGGTTTGAGCACAGAGGTGCTCCGGTTCATTCAGCATCTTCTTCACAGATTCTGTGACTTCATCCTCAGGGAGTTGGATTTTAGTGTGTCGGAGTGGGTCATCGACACTATCAGTATACTCACACATCAAATTTGGGCACCGGCTTAGCGGCAAAATACTCCATGATATCCAGCAGCGTGCAAGGTCTATTCCTGTTAAACCGTTGGCCATGAAGGCCCGGAGCTTGGACAGTTGAGGAGCATATTTAATTCTCTCCTTGGCGTTTTGCCTTTGTGGAAAGGGGTGAGTGTTGCTGAGCCGTTCCGGACGGAAGCCAGGCAAGGGATTTTCGTTGTCAGGAGATGTATCCTTGCAATAAAACCAAGTTACGTTCCATTCCTTGGGGTGAGTATGGAGTTTGACGTGAGGGTAGGTGATTTCTTTCCTCTTCTGAATGGCCATACCGCCCAGTTCGGTATTAGGGCCGTCAGTAAATTCAGTACGACGGTTCAGATGAAAGAGATCTCTGAATAACTCGACGGAAGGCTCCTCTTGAAGGTATGCCTCAGAAAGTACTTGAAAGTGACATAGGTTGGTGACGGAGTTGGGGCCAATATCCTGTGGACGGAGTTGAAAGTTGGCTAACACGTCCCGATAAAATTTGGAGCCGGGCGGTTTGAAGCCCCGGGCCATATGATCTGTGAAGACCACGACCTCTCCTTCCTGGGGTGTAGGAGGACATTCATCTCCAGGAACCCTCCAATGAATCGTGTCTTTGCTATCCAAAGCACCAATCAGGACTAGGTCGTTCAGCTGTGATTTTGTGACACGGGAGGGAACCCAATTGCACTCATACACTTGTTTGGCCATGACAAGATCTACAAGGAATAAATGATCCGGTTCAAGCATATGCCGGATAAAACGGTGGTGATCTAATTACGGTAAACCGGAGGTAGTACCATAAACCGGTCTTCTACAACGCAGCATCAGATGGATTCTGGCGGTTCAACCAGGGGACTAATGACATATATACCGGTCTAGCTATTTTTTTCTCTATGGTGAAGTTAAACCGCTTGGCCTAAGTATCGGAAGCAATCGAAACTATGGATAACTAGTTATGCAGAAACAAGTTTCACAAAGTTATGTTACAGCCACGGATCTACAGCAAGCTCATAAAAAACAGGAAGTATTTTGAAGACTAAGACGGAAACAAAAGTGAACCATTGAGTGGATAGATGCGGGAGATCTATAAGTCTGGATGAGAAATGGTAAGCGGATGCTAAAGGGATCACTACTAAACATAGCAAGAGTTCACGGATGCATTCAAGATCAGAGAGCAGCTATGAACGCGTGATGAACATAGCAAGAACATGGAACCCTAAGAATAGATCTAGGTTAAGAGGGAGAGAGAACTTACCAGGAACGGAGAGGATGCGGAAAGACGCCGCGACACTCTGGTACGTGCAGGTTGATGCAGCGGCCTGAGACGAGGCAGAGGTCGACGGTGGTGGCGGAGCTCCAAGGCCGGCGACGTAAGGAAGAAGAAGAAGAAGGGACGAAGGGGAAGAAGAAGGAAATGACCCTTCGGTCTTATTTATAAGGCAACTGAGCTAGGTCAAACGCGCAAATCCAGGAGCTGTCATTAAGAGGGTGTTATGAATTTCATAATGACGTCATGCCGGTTTATAGTAGCCAAAACTGATGACGTCATGCCGGTTTACAGTGACCAAAAATGATGACGACATGGAGATTTGCCAATTAACAGAAGACATCCAAGACGCAAGATGGTGTGAAGGATTGACATGAGCCAGTTCAAATCAATCTGGGGCCTAATGTTGGGGATATTACCACTGGGCGTAAACCGGCTTACTTGGGCCGGGTTAACGTCATAGTGGTATAAGCATGGTGAAGGCCCAAGGCCTATAGTCGGTTTAGAATCTGTATCAGTAAAACCGACCTGATGTATAGCTTGTATTGTAAGTTAGGAATAGAGAGATACCGACCGGGATACGAATATGAACCGGCTGGGACTCTATGGACCGACGGGCGTCACCCGTGTATATAAGGGGACGACCCGGCGGCGGTTCAAGGGACAACCACAACTCGAGCCTAGGCGAAGCTTGTTTGCTCCCTAGCCATCGAGACCACATCAATTCTATTACAACTAGACGTAGGCTTTTACCTTCATCGAAGGGGCCGAACTAGTATAAACCCCACGTGTCTTTGTGTCCGCTTTAACCCCTTCAAGTAAACTCGTAGCGATGGCTCCACGACTAAGTCCTTTCGCTAGGACATCTGCCGTGACAAATCCACGACAGATACTACCATCACTCCCTCCAATTGAAATGGCTGATAAACAAGAAAAGTAATTGAATGTACAGACATTGTAAGATAGACAGGTGCAATGGATAGTAGGGAAGAAAACAGGGCATGAAGTAATTCACATTTATGTTGTCTAAGCAAACAGAAGAGCAAGACATAATTTCACATATATGATGGCTAATTAAACAGGATAGCATGGCACAATTTCACATGTATGATGGCTAACTAAACAAGATAGAATGACATACTTCAAAATATGATGACTATGTAAACATGATGACATGATATAACTATACGATGTGTCTATTAAAGTGGTTGGAATGCCATAAATCACAAACATGCCGTCGATGGAAACATGATGACATGATATAATTCACGGATGGAATGACATAATTTAAAATATGATGACTATGTAAAGATGATGAGATGATATAACTATATTATGTCTTTAGAAAATGGGTTGGCATGCCATAATTCAGATACATGCTGTCTATGTAAACATCATGGCATGACATAATTCAAATATATGATTTATATACTAAGGAAGTGAGTAGAGGGCAATCGCATATATGATGTGTCAACTAAGGAGATGGCATTCCATATTGTGTATATGATGTAAAAACTAAGCATTGCAATACAACATATGCATTATATGAGTAATATAACCCTGCCAAGTTTGAGCATACACCTCAGGGGGATAATAGGACTGGTCATCTGCCTCTGAATCCTCCTCTGAAGAGCTATCTATAACCAGCAAGATATCTGCTTCAGCAGGTAGCATTGTCTGCTCTGAAGACCTTGTTTTCACTCCAGATTTCTCCATCACCAATTCAAATGTCTGATGCATAGGAAGAGCAGTTGAATATACAAACATTGTCGACAAAAGCAATGAGAAATACAAAAAAAAGGACGGCATGATATAATTCACATATATGACGCTTGCCTAAATAGCATGGCATTGCATAATTCACATACACAATGCCTTGCAACAAGATAACATTGCATAATTCACATATATAATGTCTTGCAACAAGATGGCATTGCATAATTCACATATATGGTAATTAGACACTAAACAGGTGCCGTTCACACAAAGCATGTCTAAACTAAGCAAATGACATAGCAATGCAAGATACCATACGCACGATATGAGTAACATAACCTTGCCAAGTTAGGGCATGCACCTCGGGGGGGGGGGGGATATGACTGGTCATCTGTCTCTGAATCCTCCTCTGAGGAGCTATCGGTAACCAGCAAGACATGTGCTTCGTCAGATAGCATTGTCTGCTCTGAAGACCTTGTTTCCACTCTAGATTTCCCATGACCATGCCGAATGGCTGATGCACAGGAAGAGTAATTGAATGTACTAAAATTGTTGACAAATTTAACACGTAATAAAAAATGATGGCATGATATAATTCACATATAAGATGACTGGCTAACCAGGGTGGCATTGCAAAATTCACATATATGATGCCTGGCTAGACAAGATGGCATTGCATGATTCACATATACGATAAAGAAACTAAACAGATGGCATTGACACAAAGCATGTCTAAACTAAGCAGATGACATCTTTAATGTATACAGTAAGCAATGCAAGGCACCATATGCATGATATTACCAACATCGGCATCCCAAGTTAGAGCGAAGACCTCATGGGGTAAATAGGAGTGGTCTTCTCCTTCTGAATCCCCCTCAGAACAGTTATCTTCTTCTTGATTACGATCCGAAATGGTTGGAGGGGGGCTGCCTTTGCGCCCACCATGGAACGACGTCTGCATAAAATTTTATTGCCATGCAAGGCTCGTCTCTTTTGCTCTACATGATCAGTTCCATTGTGTACAATAACTGTCATGCATAGGAATAAAACATAGTGAGATTATGTAAGGAGTGCATGCACAACTCCAGAGTGATGGTAGCAAACTGTGGATAGACCCAAAACCAATGATAGCAGGCAGATAATAGCTTTAGTTAAAAAATACAGATAATGGCTCCTTTAATGTTTGTTTGCACCCAACATGAAACTCATAGTAGACACCGGAGATTAACCAGATAGTAGATAGATAGTACTGATTGCTGCCCCAATATGTGCCCCACAACCATTTAAAAACTCAAGTTTTAGCATTAGTTTGGACCTGACTCGGAGTCTAATAGGTGAACACGATGATAATGTAGCATGTCATCATATTAAGCGGCGCATAATGTAAGAAGACATGGAAGAGTGCGACCTCTATTGCGGACCCGTGTAGTCCTCAAGGTCATTTGCTAAGTTGATGATGGTAATGCAGTTGTCGTGGCTGCCGGTGGCGGGGAAGAAGATCTGAGGCGGCGAAAGACAGTCTGGAGAGCGGATCCCTGCTGTAGTGAACCCTTCCATCGTTGGAGTAGCTGAGCTGGGGTGGAACACAGCGCCGCAGGAGCAGGACAAACCACACAAGGTTTTCTTTGACACATATCTGTAACAGAAGTAATTGAGTAAGAGCATGTTTGTTAAGGATTCTAACAATGCAGGGATAGGAAATAGACAGGAATATGATAGGAATGCACGTGCAAAACAAAGAATTAAAAAAAAACAGGAGTTCTGCCAATCTGGGTGTTTGGTTAACAACAATTGGAAGATCACATGATGCAAAAAAGCATGGTGAGATTAAGTCAAACCACAAGAAAATGTATGGTTATAATGCTATTATGCTACTATCTCTTAGTCTTGTGCTTGATGAATAGGAATATGAAAAGGAGGAGAAGTGGAAATTAGTATTCCTATGGTTTTTCTTTCAAGGAGACACTAAAGGAACAAATCCTACAGTTTTTCTTTGCTCCATTCCTTTATACCAAATTCATGAAAAGTAGTACCATAGGAAACTTTCCAATTCCTATGTTTTTCATTCACTTTTCCTTTCAAGCATTGGCGATTCTAGTAGGCAGGCTTGAGGAAGGAAAATCCTACACTAAAAAAATGTTTTTGTGCTACTTCTATTACTTTGGACCCACGCCACTGCCATACTAGCTCAACTCCCAGGCCCATCGAAAAATGCACAGCTCAAACGCCCAGAGATAAATAATGATGGCATTCAAGAGAGTCCATCACAGATAGCTAAGTTGCCTGGTACCTCACTTCTTGTCATATAGTAGGATAAAATAATCGTATTTCCTGTTACTACGAGGGCTCAGTGGACAATATATATAACATGTAGAGTAAAAAAGAGATGCAACAAGTGTACAACCTCTTTGGCGAAGCCATGTCAATCTCAGCGTGATTGGGTTAGTCGGTGAGGATGCTCCGGCTGACTTGGCTGTCGGAGGAGGGGAAGAAGATCTTAGGCATCTGGAGATGGAGCCCGAGGTACTGCTCCGCTGTGATGGAGGGTTTCATCGTTGGAGCAGCTCCGGTGAGTTGTACGACACCGAGGCTGAAGCAGGACAAGAGAGACAACGAACAATGTTAACCTGAGTGGAATTCTAATAGCATCTCCAATACATGATGTAATATACATAACCACAAAGTGCTAGATGTAAAACACATCAGCCGCTCATCTCTGAACTTAACTGTCGAAACTGAACTTCACTGTCGAAACTGAACTTAACTGTCGAAACTGAATTTTTCTGTCAAAACTGAATTTTGCTGTCGAAACTGAACGCACTAGCAAGGTGAGGCTACACGTCGGTCGACTGACTTTTTCATCTCTGGTTAGTCGATTTTGCAGCCATTGGATACGAAATCAAGGGCCCGCGGTTCATCTTCAACCTCCACCCCCCTGAGCCGCCAGCCACCACCGGCCAAACAGCAGCCCCCCGCCGCCCGCGGCCGGCGGTGCGCCTCCCCGCCCGCCCCGAAAACACTCCCCACCGCCGGTCCGCTGCCGCCTCGGCCATCCTCTAGGCCCCCGTGCCAAGATTTTTCTTCGACGATCCCCACGCCACCACCCCGCCACCATCGGCGACCACCGCCCCCATCCTGAACCCTAAGATAGATAGTAGGGTACCTCTCCGGCGAGCCCCCCTCCCTGCTGCGGTTGGTTCTTCCTTCACCCCCCCACCCCACCCCCTGAACCGGTGAGCCCCCTCCCCGCTGCCGCTGGTTCTTCCTTCACCCTGGTGAGCCCCCCACCCCCTGAAAATCGACTGAACCAAAAGTCGATTCAGTCGATTGAAGTGTAGCTAAATTGGAGCAGCATCACAAGCAAGAGCAAGAGCGAAAGAAGCAGCGCGAGCAAGAGCAATAGCAAGAGCAGACCAGGCAGGGGACTGAGAGAAAGAATAGAGCAGTAGCGCAAGCGAGAGCTAAAGCAGTAGCAGCTCCTACTGATGTGGACATCACCGTCGAGGGAGCGACGCCGTGGAGGAAGTGGCCAGCGACGCCGCCGTGGATGGAGCCGTGCTGTGTCGGCTCTGGACCGAGCGCCGGCAGCATCGTGAGATCGAATCAAGAAGAAAATGCGGCGATTAGTGGACAACCTCTTTGGTGGCGCCGATTAGGCTGCATCTTCATCCAAGGAAACGGTGATGATGATGCTCTTCCGGTGGTGCAGGTGAAGACGGCGGTGTGGGAATGGAGGTGGCGCGAAAGACGAGGGGAATGTCGGGGCAGCTCCTTGGAGGTGGAGGACGGGGTGGCTGAACCGACGGGACCACAAGATCGATGACGAATCCTCATCCGGTACGGTGGATGAGGGATGTTGAGGTGTTGCTGTGGACGACGTCGTCGGGGAAGAGGCTCCGGCTGGGTGGCGGACGGAGCAGGGTGTGGGGTTTCGTCGCGGGTTTTCACAGCATCGGTGTACGAATGGGTGGGCGGATGGGATGGGAGTGGGGAAGCATGGCTTAGAGACGCACTTGTCCAAAATGTGGGGTAAGTTATGAAAGTACCCCCACCGATTTGAGGCGGTTCTTTCGGTTCAGGGGTACCACGGGCATTTCGCGTGTCGGGATTTCACAGGAGGTGGGAGTTTTCGCGCGCGTTTTAGTTTTGGAATAGCAAGGCGCGGGTTGAGATGGAGGGAGTTGTCGGAGCACAACGAGACAAAGATATATCTTAAATATTTTGGGCTAACAAGGCGCGGGTTGAAGAGGCGGGAGTTTCGCAGCACGATAGACAGAGATGGTAGCTTGAATTTTCGGCATAACAAGGCGTGCCTTGAAATTTCGGAAGAATAAGCTTGACGTGTACCCAAAAAAATACAATTTGCACCTCAACACGCACAACACACACACAAACACCATTTAGACTAGAGTAAGGTACACGTGCATTGCACGCATGAGATTTGGCAACCAAATTATGAATAAATACCACATTATAGCATGCAAGCTTTGAGTCATATATGTATGATGTAGATGTTCGTTTAATTCTTATAGTTCATTTCATTCAAAATCATCTAGTTTCTATAAGAAAGCTAATCTATTTTAAGCTTCATGGAATTGTGCGTTGTAAGACATAAATTAAAAACAAATAATGGCAAATCATGTAGAAAAACATTTGGGCAATTCTGATACGAAAGATTCTAGAACAAATAAGAAGTGCTTGTGTTTTGATGTTTGTGCATTATGCTTAAGTTCAACCATGGAGTCTTTTAGATTATATATGTGGCGAAATCTGGTGGAATCTAGATGATATCCAATGGCCAGTAGTGCTCAAATTTGCCATCTTTGGACCATCGGATTCGCCTCATCCAACGACCATCATCTCCAATTAGAATAGTGTGTCCATGCACGGATGCGATGTGGCCAAATGATGTCTGCCATCGGTATCTCAAATTCAAATCAGTCTGACCTTGTTCAATGTGTATACATTACAACATGCTCGTTTCCAAACCACACCGCGCATATCTCTGTTATATTCATGCATGCATGGGTTTCAAACATCAGGATCTCTTATTCAAAATATTTGAATTCAACTTTACATTGATTATGACCTCACCTATTCTTTTACACCCACATAGTAGTCTTCTCTTTATAATTGTACCACTAACTTTCTCTCGTGCATGCATGCACACACACTACCAGTTGGCATTATCCATTGCACACATGCAATCTTTTTCTTCAGGTCCGTCTCCCATGAAGGCACACACCCACACACCCCCCTCTCCATCATATCGGGCATTCTTTATCTCTCACGCGTGCATGCGCAATGATCGATGTTCCTCTATGTATGTATGTATATAGCTAGGTCTTTCATAGTTTTCCACACAAACCGATCAATCGATATATCCAGTGAGGTCTCACCCTCTTTCCCATGTCCACATCGATCAATCTATACCTCTCTATATAGGATTAACATATATAACTAATACACCCACATTAATTATATATCCAACGTCCCCCTCTCATCATCCATGCCTTACGCTTCATCTCTCAGATGCGTGCACAATGGCGAAGACAGGGGGCAGTAAGGGCCCTGCCCCCCTAACATCACTATATATCGAGGCTAATATGAATGTGATCATTAGACAATTGCTGCTAAAATGGTTTAAGTTCATGAACTGACCCTCCTCATAAAGGATTAGCAATGCTTGGCCCCCTAGCTCATTTATTTTTCATGGCTCCGCCACTGCGTGCAATAGCGCACGTGTTCGCCCCCTCTCTCTAAATTTCGATCTCGCACTTGTGTATTCCTTCATAGTCTCCCTCCACTCGGCCCCTCGCACCATCTTCTAGCCCTCACCGGATTTTGCCACATGTACAATCTAGCAGACTCCATGGTTGAACTTAAGCATAATGCACAAACCTCAAAACAACAGTGGTTCTCTTTTGTTCTAGAATCTTCCGTATCATAACTGCCCAAACTTTTTTTCTAGTTGAATTGCCATTATTTGTTTTCACTTTATGCTTTACAATGCACAATTCCATGAATCATAAAATAGATTAAGGGCTTCTTTGATTCAAAGGATTCTTGAAGGAATTTTGGAGGATTCTAATCATTAGGAATTTTTCCTATCTTGGTTGTTTGATTCGTAGGATTGTAAACCATAGGAATTTTTCCATATGATTCATTTGCACTAGATTTCATAGGAAACATCCCATCCACTCAAAACTCTTTGAAAGAATTCTGCGTTTTTCTATGCACAATCAAACACTCGTACAATCATGTAGGATTCAAGACGACATTCCACTATAATCCCATGTTTTTCCTATTCCCGCGTTCTTAGCTTTTTTATAAAAATTAATTGATTTTGAATGAGATGAACTATAAGAATTAAATGAAGGGCTACATCAGGCATATATGACTCAGAGCTTACATGCTATAGTGTGGTATTTATTCATAATTTGGTTGCAAAATCTGATGCGTGCAATGCACGTGTACCTTACTAGTACTTCGAGTATGTGCAAAACACGTAAATTAGAATACCAATGACAGCTACACAGTGTCTCTCTGACAGTTCATGAAGCCACGTGGCACATGTGGAGGCGTTGTCGCGACCTCCTTGCGTGAATTGATCACAGTGATGTGCTGCTGGTTCTAGAAGAATGTACTCGTCCTCCCTGAGCCATACTAGCGGTACATGCACGAAATGAAGATGTGCACCCACGCCACGCACGCACTCATTCCCTCGCATGCACACGCGGGTACATGGGCGGACGCAATTTTGTACCAAGATCCACCCCATGTGATAATTTGACACGTGTAAAGTCATTCACTTCATTGATGGTCAATTAATACAGCGCATGCAAATTGAGTGGACGTGAGGGCGGAAGAAAGACATTATTACTCCACTGCGCGCATGCGAGTAGTTAAATCATGGGTTGCTAGTAGTACTTCCATTGGTCTCCTTTGTATTTTGTGCCAATTTTTGATAGTAACATAATATTTACGCATTTGAGCAGTGTAGTACTTGAAATTTATGTTCCGCTAATCTCACCGGGAGCCGTTTCGGGCCTCGAAATCAAAACCATCAATTAATCTTTACCTTGTTCCCATCACATTCAAAAGCCTGCTCACACCTACTAGTACGTACCAAACCTGAACGTGTTCCCACTATGCAGGTATTACTACTAGTGCTAGTACTTAGGTTATAAAAAGGGGAGCTACCTAACCGAAAATTACTCTACCTTTCCTCCTCATAAGTGCTTCTTCTTCGTCCATCGTCGCCATGGCCGGTGAGCAGAGCTCTAGGTCGAGAACTACTCGTAACAAGGGAGCGGCAACCAAGGCTGCGGAAAAAAAGAGGGCTCACCGCCATGCAGAGACCTCGAAAGATCTCTCATGGGCAGGCAATGGCTCCCACGACCGCCCTAGCCGCGGAGGCGAACATGTCGAGCCGGCGGAGCTAGAGTCGTTATCCCTCGATGGCATGCCCGATCAGCTCAAGAAGCACCTCAATAAGCAGAAGGAGTGCATCCAAGGCTTGATGGAGTTGCTGCAGGAGAGCCTCGACGACATGCCCGCTGAGCTCAATCAGCAAGGGGAGTTGACCGCCGGCTTGGTGATGCTGCTGAAGAAGAGCATTGCCTCGGAGAAGAAGGAGACCGGCGAAATCCTGCGACTTCAGGAGGACAAGGCGAAGCTCTGCCACGAGATCGACTTGTTGAAGGAGAAGAACACCGGCTGGAAGAAGCTACATGAGAATAGTAGTTCCTCGATGAAGATGTTGCAGGCCCTCATCATGGAACAGAAGGAGGAGTTGGCGAAGCTCCGCATCGAGCACCCGACTGCTGTCAAGGTACGTAATGCCGCCGTGGAACAGATGATGAAGGCTCGCGTCCAGAAATCCCACGTCATGGATAGAATGAAGAAGATGGCGGAGGAGACGCACAAGGAAATGGAGGTCGTGGAGGTGATGAAGAAGCAGTTACGACTCTGCGGCGAATTAGATCATTTGGGGTGATAATCTTCCTTCTTCTTTTGCTCCTGTGTTTCATCTTTTGCTTCGGGTGTTTCGCCGCACGTGTCACGTTCTCTGCGAGGCATGAATAGAACAATGTTTTTTTTGAGGGAATGAATAGAACAATGCTAATGAGATGACTAGCAAATTAGATCATTTTTTTATCGCCATATGGCACTGGGCAACCGTGTTTCGTGCTCCTTTGTCGCAGTACTACCCCAGTGGAAAACTTGAGTATACCGCACGGTTGTTTGCTCCTCCTCGATCAGGTCGTCGGCGCATTTATACGAGCAGTCAAATCACAAGGCCCCGCCTTCCAGCAGTAATGAGCCATCAAATCACAAAGGCCCTCGCCTCTCGTGAAACCGACCAAGCTAGACTGCCCCGCCCTCTAGCCTTTTAAAAAATGTATACTTTTGTACAGCAGTAGTATCGATGGATTGCGCCATGGAGCAAAACTTGAAATTAAAAAAAAGGTGGTACATATAGAGAGCGCTCGTCGCCAAATTATGCATATAGTACTATTAAAAAGGCTAGTCACAATAATGGTGTCCAGCACAACCCACCCCTCAAATAAAACTAAGCACCCTGGAATTCTTTGACAAAACTAAGCACCCTGAAATTCTTTGACAACTAAACTGCTGGCTATATCATGTTGGCCATATATATTGTACGTATATAATGTGAAGAAACGAGTGGTAGTACTATACCAACTAAAAGATGAAATGTAAGAAATACTAGTATGTACGTACTGAAGAGTTAAAGTAACAAGAAGAAACATAACATAGTTCTGCTGGGGGCTCAACACACCCATCAAATTAAATTAAGCACACCTGAAATTAAACTTTGCAACTATTCCAGTAGACACTGCATTAGAACAACCATGAGCAACGACACTGCCACCTTACTCGGAGTCCTCGTCCACGTCCTCAACTTCGTCCTTGTCCCTCTTCCTCTTGGCCGATACTTCTTTGCTTGAACCGCACACTTGGCTGTTGCTCTTCATCCAACCCTTGTAGATATTGAAGCAAAGGTAGCCATCCATTGCAACATAGTGGATGTGGTCTATATCTAGTACATTCCGATGCCATGCATGATGATGAAATGTGTATGGAGGTTTCTCCAGTTTACCGTACGAAGGATGAACCATGGCTCCTGCCAGGGTCATCATTGAAGGCTGACGAGTGGACACCAGCCGATTCTTCTGGAGGTCGAAGGTGTTGCCTACAACGAGGCCTATCCGACGCAGGACTTCTTTGTCGTTACCAAAGTCTACAGTAATGAATTTGACTAGGTTGCTCTCGAGGAAGTTCTTAAAATCCTGGCACTCAACGTCGGCGTGGCATATGTGGTAGACCAAGCATAAGTCATGCACACAAACCTGGATCACGGCGGGCTTCTTCCTCTCTTCGTCCTTTAGATCCTTCTCTCGTCCCAGAACTGTGGTATACTCAACATCTAGCCCAGCGACCCACTCATCATCTGAGTCTTCGAACATGCGTCTGAAGCGAGAAAGGCATCCTTTCACCGTCGCGGAAGAACGGGTGTAGATGACATCGAACTCATCGCCGGTGATGGTTCTAACCTTGTACTCACCGCCGATCGTGGAGATTTGGGACGCCATGGATTTGGGAGGAGGGTTAGGATTAGTGGAACTGCCGTAATGTGAATGGACGGGACGACTAGGAGCGAACCGCCGTAGTATTGAAGGACGTGCGGGGACGAGTAGGAGCGAACTGCCAGCGTGCGAACGACAGGGTAGTGGCTTTCCATTCTCCCATGATACAGGCTTCTGAGAGCCCTTGGATCTGAGATCGAACGGTTGCATGGCGTGATTCTAGATCTATGGGTGAATATCCTATCCTGGAGGGTTATTCTGCAAATTTTCAACAACTTAGCATGCGACCGTTTGATCTCAGATCCAAGGGCTGCCAGCAGCCCGTATCATGGTCGCACCTACCACGACTGTCGCGTCGCTCGCGCGGTTGCGCCCTTGGAGATTTAACACGGTGCATTAGGCTATCTAATGTTGGCATGTCATACATAGTCATCACTTAGTCACTCATACTACAACAAGGTTAGCTATAAGGTTGGCTATACGTGTATTTTTTTACTCCTCTCTATCTCTTTCTTCGTACTCCCTCCGTCCCATAATATAAGTATGTTTTTGACACTAGGACACAGGGAGTACTAGTATTTATTGCATTTGCCAAGGAGTGACCTCTTCCAATGAAATGGTGTTGCTAAGTTTGCTTCATTTAATTAGCGACTCAAAATTGTCTTTTCACCTAGGTACACGCGCTTAGCACCATTTCTTCCTTGGATCACCAAACTAGTCTCTCTCTTCCTTGGATCCGTTCCTAAATATTTGTCTTTCTAGAATTTCAAATGGACTACCACATACGAATGTATGTAGACATATTTTAGAGTGTAGATTCACTCATTTTGCTCCGTATGTAGTCACTTGTTGAAATGTCTAGAAAGACAAATATTTAGGAATGGAGGGATTACTACATTGGTGCCTGGACGATCCCTGCAAGACACGGAAGACCAGTTCGTCCATGCATGTGACCAGACTCTAGCAGACACGCCTAGATTGGCTATCGTCTACATATCGTGCAGGCTGTGTTGTACATGGCTGTAGTTGTGGTGAGAAATCTAAAAAAAGGTTTCTTGTCATCTCGCAAAATTAGGTGTCATGTGCTTCGGATCACTGCGAGGGTTAAACAGCGACAACTGAGTTGGGCTAGTCATTGGGGGCACATGCACGATCAGTGACTACTCGGCTGCCATCTAGGTCAAGCTGGCTATGTTAATTAGGACATCTATCGATGGACCCCTTTTCTACGAGTTTATCTTTAATTTGAGCTTTATTCCTCGTCTAGTTTGTCTGTCGGTCATGTTGTCTCCTTTGGGAAGTGAGGTTATGATTTCTTGTCATGTGGCATTTTTTCATGTTATAGTTATAATCCGGCGCTTTAGATCAAAATGAAGACAACTGCGCCTCCGGGCCACGTGCATGAAGACTTCTCGATAGTCATTGACGAGGTCAAGCCGGCTCCGGTAGACAAAAGAAAACTAGTACTACTCCACTATATAGGCAGGAGCCTCCGCGCTTGCTTGCTAGTGTTGCTCTCTTCACACTGTCTTAGCCTCTCCAGATCTAAACACGACAGCGGTGGCCACTCTCTCTCTCTCTCTCTCTCTCTCTCTCTCTCTCTCTCTCTCTCTGCTCACCGCTGGTCACAGATCCAGCCGGATCCTCTCTGCCGGGAAGGTGAGAAGGTGGAATCTTCACGCGGTCGTCCTCGGCGATGGCTCTTACCCACTGCTGGGCGCGTCCCAATCAGCCTGCCTTGCCGTTCTCTCCCAAGCACCGCTGGCGAGGGAGGGCCTCCGACCCCTTCTTCCTTGCTGCCGTAGTGTGGGAAGATCCGGCCTCCCACCACCCACCCAGCGACATCCCGGCAGCCATCAGGTATAACTTCCTTCAAAACCGGCCTTGCTCTACTTCCCGAGCTCCTGACGTTGCTGCATTTGTATCTTTTACTATTTCTCAGGCCCCCTCGTAGATAGGATTGATCGGCTGTTCGAAAACCACCTATTTTTTTACGTTTAAGAGGTAAAACTAGTTCATGCACTCAAATCTAGTACTACTTGGTTCCAACAAGGAAGAAAGGGGGTGGGGGGTGGGGGAGGATTTGTTACCTGAATCTAGGACTTGGTCGAAAGAGGAAATAATGGGGGCGAAAAGTGCAGAGACTGGCTATCCAACTGGTCTCTAGGTCTAATAGGGAAATAAAGGGAAACACAGTACAAACTCAATATAAACCTGATCTATTGGTTGAAAAAGGAAAGAAAGTGGGGACTGGGGGACAAGTCAACAGAGTAAGTCCAGCACTAGATTTGCTAGCCTCACACAGTATAAGGTGGCTATACCGAACAAAAATGGGACCAACCCAAATATCCTGTTCTGATGTTTGTTGCCCCGAGCCACTCTTATGTAATGCCACTGGTAAAATGTAGCAGTCGCACTGTTAAAAGTAAGGACACATTAAACCAATGTTGTTTTCAATGTAATGCCTCCAGTAATATGAATCAATGGCACTTCTTTACATGTCCTGCTAAAATTTCCCATTAAGATAAGTTGGTTCTTTTCGTTAGAAATGCAACTGTCCTAGTCCGCCTACTCTCCCGTGCCCAAAGTAATGTCGTATTTAACGGTTGTCATAGTTAATCCTAATGCCCACACTAATATCTAGCAATGCCACTGCTTTAGAAATTGCTACTGTCCTTGTAGGATTGCCATTCAGATAAGGAACATGCTTCTTTTCATTGGATGCATGTTTCATCACTTGTTAGTCACCCTCCTTTCCACCTTTTTTGTGCAAACAGAGATCTACATTTCACACTCGATCTTAGTTGAACTGCACAAATGATATCCAAATTATAGTTGAGCATTCCAGAAGCTTCACAACCAACCTTGATGTTGCTCAATTTTATTGGAACTAATGAAGAAGAAGCTCTGTGGATTTCGTTTCCTGATGGAAATGGAACCGGGGCTAGAGCCCTTTTCTTAATTTTTTTTGAAGAAGAAGCTGTTAGCTCACGGGACATTGCTTCATTTTAGGTGAACTACACCAAAAGGTCACATGAATTGAATCATCCATGTTGGTGACTAAAAGAGCCAGCTTCAGCATCCCAGTCTAAGCACCCCCGGCCTCCATCCTTGCGGCGCACGGTACACCTCATTTGCCACCTGCTCGACCCTAGTGTCACTGATAAAATGAAGTAATAATACAGTTAAAATAGAGCGAGTGTCATCTCTATCATTTCATTTCCAATGTAGATAAAGAAAGTGCTTCTGTTTGTTAATGTATGTTTCATTAACTAGTCCCATTGTTAATGTTTAAGCGTTTCTGCAAACTGGGGTGCTTAATTTTAGTTGATATGTACAAAAATAGAGATTTGAATGTCTCAAGGCGCCTCCTTGTACTACCGCTGTACACTGATGTTCATCACTGGCAGAAGGTGTAGCTGGGAGACTTGGGATGATGTCCAGTATGAGGCGTACCGTATGAGGCGTCGTAGGTCCCATCTCGCCCTCGCAGCATGGCATACTATGATACTATCGCAATATTTTCTTCTATTTATTTTGTGTGTTTCATAAACTAGTGTCACTATAATGTAATCATGCTTTTTCATTATCTGTGCAAACAGGGTTATTCAGCTGCATTTTGGTGGAACTGCACAAATGTACGTATGGAACCGGCATATATGCAGAGTGCGAGGTGTGCCAAGTAAAAATTACCGACACCAACCATGTTGCATGCACGAATTAGCATCCACCACCACCAGTGGGATGTGTGGCACTCACTATGGACGGATCTTTCTCGGCAGCAAATCCTCTAACCAAATATTAGTAGCTTATATTGGCAGTTTTCTAGGGAGTACTCTTTTCTGAAAGAAGCACCAATCTATTTTTCTTTGTTTGTACACTGTGTCACAACTTTGACCCAAAGGTCCAGAGCTATTTTAGGGTGATTGGCGTAGTACTCGGAGACTGATTGTAAGCATGATTTTCATTAGCTGTCACACTGATTGTAAGCATGAGCAGATGGAAGATTAGGTTAGTGTGAAGCTTACCTTAAACCCTACCGCCGCCGTTGAAACGAGGTGAGTGTCGAGGGAACCGTGGAGAACGGCGGGGGCAGCAACGTCGCGCCATCTGGCCTCCTCTTGTGGTGGGAGAACGGATACTCCCATGGCTCCGGCTGGCTCTGCACCCTCACGAATGGCACACCATACTCGATCGATTCGTTATCTTCTGGGTGCTCGACCTTCGACCTGTACGCCCACCACCTCCGCCTGACTGTCGCCTCGGGAAAATCTGTCTGCTCCATCGCCCAGAGGAGATACTCGATGAACTCAGAGAACCGCGACGTGACTGCCACCGAGGAGTACATGTACATCACCGCCCTCATTGCTGCCGTCTCGCTCTTTCGCATACATTGCCACATGGCCTGCACCGTCCTCGAAATTTCCCACTCATTGTCAAACCAAGTAAGGATCTCCTTCAACCTAGCTAACTTTGCCTGGTCGCCGCTGGCGATCTGCCTGATTCACTGCTGCATCCTCTCCATAGATGTCCTTCTGAGTGGTCTGGTGCTAGCTTTGGAAGATGGGAGGAGAGACGGGTGGTCTTGCAATAGAGAAGAGGGAGAGGCGAGACGGTGGTTTTGGAATGGAGATGATGGAGAGGAGAGGAGGTGGTTTTGCAATGGAGAAGATCAGAAGAGGGAGAGGCGAGATGGTGGTTTTGGAATGGAGATGATGGAGAGGAGAGGAGGTGGTTTTGCAATGGAGAAGATCAGAAGAGGGAGAGGCGAGACGGTGGTTTTGGAATGGAGATGATGGAGAGGAGAGGAGGTGGTTCTGCAATGGAGAAGATCAGAAGAGGGAGAGCCGAGACGGTGGTTTTGGAATGGAGATGATGGAGAGGAGAGGAGGTGGTTTTGGAATGGAGATGATGGAGAGGAGAGGAGGTGGTTTTGCAATGGAGAAGATCAGAAGAGGGAGAGGCGAGACGGTGGTTTTGGAATGGAGATGATGGAGAGGATAGGAGGTGGTTTTGCAATGGAGAAGAAGGAGAGGAGCGTGCGGCAGCAATTTAGGATTGGACGAGAAGGCCGACGCGCTGTGACTGGATCAAAATCAAAATCAATTTACCCTTCAATTAAGAAAGCGACCCCACATTAACTAGTCTCCCTTTTATTCTGGGTCATAATTGACCATGATTTTTGCACATAAAATATATGTTATACATTGCAAAAATAATATAATTTGAAAGTACATTCAGATACGAACCAAACGATACAATTTTTGGTGACATGCATTCACATTTTGCATGGGGTACGTGGTCAAACTTTGACCCAAAATACGCAAAACAACAAAAGAATACTTCCAAGACCAGCGCCGCTCTTTCGCTCTTCTCCTCTTAAACCACCGCCGCTCCTCTCCTGTTCCAATCTAAATCCAGCGCCGCTCCTCTCCTCTTCCATTTCAAAACCACCGCCCCTCCTCTCCTGTTCCATTCCAAAACCAGCGTCGCTCCTCTCCTGTTCTAATCCAAAACCAGCGCTGCTCCTCTCCTCTTCCATTCAAAAACCACCACCGGCGAGTGAAGGTGCTGTGGAGAAGTAGATCGATGGAGGAGTACAACCGATACGTGAGGATCGCAGACGGCGACCCTGTGAAGCTAGCTAGGATGTTGGAGATACAGTCTTGGTTTGACAACAAGGACCAACTAGCAGCGACGATGACATCCATGGCCAAATATCTGCAATAGAGCGAAAAGGCGGCGATACTCCTGGAGGGAGTCTCGCTGGAGTACATAGAGCTGCTCCTCTGGGCCATGGAGCAAACAGATTCACCAAATCCGATTGTGAGGGAGCGGTGGTGGGAGTATCGATCCCAGATGGGGCATCCACCAGAGATTGAAGGATCGAGCATCTACAGGGTGCCATTTGTGAGGGTGTCCTGCCAGAGTGAGCCGGTGGAGTCTTCATCGACCAAACCCAACTGCAAGAGGAGAAAAGCAGTTGGCCCAATGACGCTTCCCCGCCATCGTCTCCCTCGCCGTTCACATCGTCTCACGGGGCGGTTGTCTGCCGTCGAGGAATAGGAGGGTGCTGCCCCCCAGCCCAATAGTCGGGCAGGTTGTGAATTTTCAGGAGGAGCTTAGGGTTGTCAGTATTTGCAGGTTGTGAATTGTGTTTTGTGTTGTGTATTTTGAGAGTACTTTCAGATATGAATGTCTTTTGAATTTCAGATTTGCAGTATTGAGCATAAGAAGTATTTTATGAATTCTAGAGATCTATTTTTAGCACTTAAAAAATGTAGTTCCATAGGAGTATAAAAGTGCAGACAATGTGACTCTCAGAGAAGAAATTGCAAGTTTCAGTTTCAGATAAGAAACTGCAAGTTCAGTTTTAGATAAGAAACTGCAACTTTCAGTTTCAGATAAGAAACTGCAACTTTCAGAGGCAGAGCATTTATGTTAACACGGCCTTTTCAAACAGGGTTAACATCATGTTGGAAGTTTTATTCATGGTCAAAAATGGAACTACCAGCCAGTTAACATCATGCTGATCAACACTCATGCATAACACATCTTCATATAATGCACATTCGAAATGCCCACACAATGTCGAGTGTGCAAAACACAGAGAAAAGGAGGGACGAAATTTTGGCAAGTGTTGGACGTGGTTTTGGGCTGCCCCGTCTAAGCTTTCATTTTTAACATGCGCAACCCATGACCTCGGATGGGAGGTCCATAGGCCTGTTTGTATTTTCTTAGGGTCGTCATGTATCGACCGGCCTATGGACCTCCCATCCGAGGTTTTATTTTTGGCAGCCCAATTTATGTATTTTTTTTTAAGAAAACGCAGAGGTCTGTTCTATTTTTCTATATAAGAATAGGAACGCCAGGTCCAACTTATGTTTCCCTTCTAACTATATTATATATATTTAAATTATTTTATATGTTATTATATATTGTTTTTATTTTCATCATATATTTAACAGATACTTACATATGTAAGAAAACAATATCCCACATCTTATTAACTTATAAAAATAATTTCTTAACAAATAAAATCCTAGATTGTTTTGGCACGAAAATCCTAGTGATTGTGTACAAAAGCTTGGTAAGATTTAAGGACGAATGTAATAATATCACTTATTATTTAAATATATTTATAACAAAATACTCAACCCCTTTTTATTTTTTGATAACATTGCTGGCCCAACCCAACATTATAATTAGAATCAGCCCAGCAAAATCATGTATTTCGAGAAAGTGCAAATGGCCTGTAATTTTTTAGGAAATAAAATAAATGGGCCGCATGGACGCTACATTATTTGTTCACCCGGCCCAGCTAATGGTTGTAATTCAAAAAAAAGATCAAATTGACTGTAAATTCTACCATGCAAAAAAAGACTGTAAATTCTGAAAAAATGGGTTGAATATGTGCCACATTTTTGGAGGCTGAAATGTGGGCCAATAGGTCGAAGCCAACGCAAGTCGTTGTCAATTTAGTCAACAAATGATTCTGACATGTTTGCCGTTGGATTTACATCCAACGGCCGGCATCCATCTTCAATCTCTCGTCTTCTTCCTCCAGCGCCGCCGGGACCACCTCCCGCCTCGTGTTGCTAGCAGCTTTGCTTAGCACGCTTTGCTATGAAGCGCTACTCCACCGTTGGCCAGGCCATCCCTCCACACCTCCTGTTCTTCTCCATCGAGTGCCGAACCAGACCGCACTAGAACCAGTTAACCCTCGTACACCTCTCCGTCTGCGGCTCTACTCCCGCGTCTTCCCATCTCCGGCTCATTGCTGTCCGGGGCCTCGCCGTCATCCACCACCTTGGATGCGCTCGGTGCGGCATGGTCAACATGGTCAACGAACGACACCATCGGAAGTAGACTGTGCATAGAGAGGTTGACAGCTGGGTCCACGGCCGCACACAAGGAAATGCCTCCTTATTACGTGCAAAATAATAATTCCTCCACCTGACATCTAGGACCCACCGGAAGGGCCTCTGTAGTTTGTGAAAAAAACGTGCCCCCACTGACATGTCAGACCCACCAGCTATCTTCGCACGCAAGGAAGTTCCTCCTTATTACGGACCAAAAAATGAATACTCCCCCTGCCAGCTGGAACCCAGCATAGTGGGAGGCTGACTTGTGGGCCTACCAAGTTGACGGGGATGGAGGGCTTTGTCAACTTAGTCAATATGAACGATTCTAGCTCTTGTTACCTTACGATGTTCATCCAATGGCCGTAGTGCTTCTTCAACCTCTGGTCTTCTTGCTCCAGCCGCCCAAACCAGCGCCGGTCGTGCCGCGTGCTCCTGCCTCCCGTGGCCGGCTATGATGCCGCAGAGGCCTCACCGCCCCCTACTACTCCCACCGCTGGCCAGGCCATCCCTCTACTCACCCACACCCCCTGTTATTCTGCGGCGACAGCAGCCTCACACCGCAGCCGAACCAGTGAACCCTCGTACTCCTCTTCGCGTGGGCATCCACTGCTATGTCTTCCCCGGCTCCGAGTCGTCCCCTTCCTAGGCCTCGCCGTCGTCCACCGCCGTGGTGCTCATGGTGCAGCGTGGTCAACGTGGTCAAGGAACGACTTCCATTGGACGTGGACTGTATGTGGAGAGGCTGATAGCTGGGTCCACGGCCGCAGCAAGGAAGTGCCTCCTTATTACACGCAAAATAATGATTCCTCCACCTGACAGCGGGGAGCCACAGGACGGGCCACCGTATTTCGCGAAAAAAATGTTTCCCCCTGACTGCTGGGACCCACTAGCTACATCTTCGCACGCAAGGAAGTGTGTCCGAGCAAAAAAAACAATTCGCCCCCCTCACTGCTGGGACCCACCAGCTACATCTTTGCAGGCAAGGAAGTGCATGACAGTCGGGTCCCACCTGGTCGAAGCATACGTAACATTGTCATTCTGGTCGTGAACGTGTACGTACATACTGGTCGATGTAGAGGTGCGCACGTATCGTAGTAGAGGCGCGCACATGTCGTAGTAGAGGCGTGCATGTAGCATGTACACGTACGTACAACGGCCAGGGTGCAAGAAAGAAAATACGTCCACGTACGTACATACGGGCGGGGTCTCAAACGCCTACTCGCGCATACGTACGACCAGGGCTCGTGAACATGGCTGGGTCGGAACGGACAAACATCGTCGTCGTCGTGTTCATGGGGAGGCAACGGAATGCGTCGTGTTCATGGGGAGGCAACAGAATGCGTCGTGTTCATGGGGAGGCAACGGAATGCGTCGTGTTCATCAGGAGGCAACGGAACGCGTGGGAGCCAACCAACTGGGTCGGAACGGAATGCATGTCCCTGTTCATCGGGAGGGCGTGGACGGAACAGGTGATGGAAACGAGGCCTGGCATACCGCAAAACGGAGGAAACAGCCTTGTGTTCAACCGACCACGTTCGAAACGGGATCCTGTTCATCGGGAGGGGTGTGGCATACTGCAAAACCGAGGAAACGGACCTCCTACGGTCAAAACGGGGGTCCTGTTGATCGGGAGGGGTATGGTGTACCGCAAAACGGAGGAAATGGACCTCCTACGGTCGAAACGGGGGTCCTGTTGATCGGGAGGGGTGTGGCGTACCGCAAAACGGACGAAACGGACTTGTGTTGGAGCGCTACGGTCGAAACGGGGGTCCTGTTCATCGAGAGGGGTGTGGCGTACCGCAAAACGGGACTCCATGGGATACTGTTCATCTCCAGCGTCGACCTCCTCCAGCCTCCACGGGCTACTGTTCATCCAGCGTCGACCTCCTCCAGCCTCCACCTGCGACTGTTCATCCACGGGCTCCTGTTCATCCAGCCTCCACCGCGTGCTACTCCACCGGTTGCTGTTCAACCACCCCTCTTCACGGGCTCCTGTTCAACCACCCCTCCACGGGCTACTGTTCATCCACCCCTCCATCGTCTACTGTTCATCCAGCCCTCCACGGGGTCGTCCTATTCATCCAGCCCTACACACCACGGGGTCCTGTTCATGCAGAGGCAATGCCACCGCTCACTGTTCATCCAACACCCCCGCAACACTCACTATTCATCCAATCAATCGGCTTCAGTTAGCAGCAGTAGCGAAGGAATCGCTCGATCGGGTTTAGCTAACAGCCATCGATCGATCGCTCGGGTTCAGTATCCCGTAGCCTGCAGTGCAATCGCTCGGGTTCAGTTAGAGCCCAACGCCTCGCTCGGGTTCAGTTAGAGCCAACGCCTCACACACACGCGCGTTCGTGTATGAGAGAAACGCGCATCGCTCGGCCCCCGACCTCCCACCATAAGAGGGAACTCGCCGAAATTTTCCTTGCCCTCGCTTCTACCACGGTTTTTTCCGTCATGGACGGCCCAAAGAATGTCATGCAGCTGCGTCTCCGGCCCGCCCAGGACGAAAAGCCCATTTTCTGTCATGTTTTTTTGTCATAGAAGTAGGAGCCCACCACATCTATGATGATACCGGGTTTTGTCACAATTATCGTCATAGAAGTGTCATATGTATGACATAATTTTTTTTCGTTCGGCCCAAAATGTCACAGATGTGTCTTTTTTTTGTAGTGTTGCGGATGCTTGCTAGAGTTCCAATCATAAGTGCATATGATCCAAGAAGAGAAAGTATGTTAGCTTATGCCTCTCGCTCATATGAAATTGCAATGACGACTACCAGTCTTGTTAACAATTGCCTAGGATAATTCCGCACACCGATCCATCATTATTCCACACTCGCTATTCATAATATTTAGTAATATATTCTAACTTTATGATAACAGCACCTACTTTTATATTTTAGCTCTCCGATATCATGCAAAGTTATCCTCTTCATACCCACAACGTAGTTTTATTTCTCGTATCTAGTTGGAACCAAATGTTCGGTGTACGTAGAGTCCAGTGGCAGATAGGACTTGAGAGAATATTGATCTTACCTTTAGCTCCTTGTGGGTTTGACACTCCATACCTATCACTTCCACCTTCAGAATTGCTACGATGATTCCCTGCACTTGGGGATTATTAGTCCCCTTAAAGGGGGAAGCCACAAAAAGAAATACTTGTTGGTAATGGTTGATAAATTCACTATATGGATAGAGGCCAAACCAGTAAAAACAGCTGAGGCAGGGCCAGTGATTGACTTTATATCCGGCGTAGTCCACCGTTATGGTATCCCGCATAGTATCATCACTGATAAAGGCTCCAATTTTACAACTGATGAGGTGAAAACCTAGTGCACTAAGTTGGGCAATAAACTCGACTATGCATCTGTATACCATCCTCAAACAAACGGCCAAGTCGAAAGGGCCAATGGTTTGATCATGAGTGGCTTTAAGCCCAGACTAGTGCGCTCTCTACGAGAATCATACAAGCACTGGGTTGAGGAACTCGATTCCATACTCTGGGGACTCGGGACCATGCCCAATCAAACGACCAGATACACACCCTTCTTTATGGTGTACGACGCAGAGGCCGTATTGCGCTGCAACATTATTCACGACTCACCTAGAGTGCGCATGTACGAAGAGAGAGAAGCCGAATTAGATCGGCAGGATGACCTAGACGGACTCGAAGAGGAGCACAATGTTGCTGAGGCTTGTTCTGCATTTTATCAACAACAGGCCAGGTGTTACCAAAGTAGGGAAGTGCGGGCTAAGACATACAATGTTGGAGAACTTGTTTACGCCTCCCGGAAAAGAAAAAGGACAAGCTCAAACCTAAATGGGAGGGCCCCTTCATCATAGATGAAGTCCTTACTGGAGGAGCCTATCGCCTTCGCAATGCAGCGGATAATTGCCTTGAGCCGAACCCATGGGACGCTACCCGGCTTCAAAGATTCTACACATAATTCGGCCTCCTTAGGTTTCATTTTTGACTAGGTTTTTCCCCTTTTTCTCTCCCTTTTTGTTTTTTCCTTTTCCTTCCCAATGTATGTTCGGATCAACCGCATTATTCGCGGTACACATCTTTAAATGTATACACCCCACCATACATGGGGGCTTCTCTAACGAAGCATATTAAAAGCTTATAAGCTTCCTTGTCCATGTCGGTTGTTGCTATACAACTTTTGCCATTTTAGGCACCTCTATGACTTAAGTTGTTGCCAAGCTGGGTTGCCTCGCTCCTGTGTTTATACCCTACTTTCCCAATTGTTTGGCTAGGGTGTAAAGGGAGTACCTCTGTGATTGTTACAACCGGGTTATCCAGATCTGTACCTCAGACGGGTGAAGCCGAAGGCTAGCATTCTTAAGGGAATAATTGGTCGGCAAATAAGCGACATACTGTTTTTTTGGAACAAATATGGAATTGGCTGCCTGTAATTTGGATTAAAGCCTAGGCATGCATAATTTAGTATGCCAACCCAAGGAAAGGAACCCCTAACGGAACTATTTTCCTTGGAAGATGTTTCTTACATTAAACAGTAATATAACATAACTCCCTGAACACATTTTTGTCTATTCAAGCAATATGACCGGATTGCCTGGTTTTCAAAGATACTAAACGTTCTTAGTTAACATAGTATACGGAAACACTCCAACTTCTTGGTTCAGAGGTAGAAGCCGAAGGTCTGCGATGACAATTTTTTTACAAGTTCGGTCATAAAGTATGATACATAGAATCGAATGCCTACTCTCTTTCTAGGCCATCTATAATGCTATCCAGCTTACAATCTTCTTGCGAATATTTTGTTACTATCATTACTTGGTCATATACCAAGTTTACAGGAATTTCCTTCCCATCCGGTCCCTGAGGTCCAACTTGGGCCATGTGATTCGGATCGAGTCCGGTGTAGCGTGTCTTCACCATGGCCCATGCCTCTCGCGCACCTTCCTGGCATGCAGATGTCTTCCATAGCTCGAAGCGACACTGAGCACCCTTAAACAGGTCGGCCAACCCCTCCATACTTTCTGGGGGACATCGGATGGCCATAAGGCTTTGGCCATATTCTTCATGGATTTCCGGGCACGCTCGTGCAGCTTTGACAGTTCTTTTAGAATGCCGCTTTGAAGCCCGGACACTTCCTCTTCTTGGCGGCTTGTTAACAGACCTGTATGAACCAAATTATAACATTTCGTATTATATGATTATATCAGTACTCCGGATGGTTCAAGAGTCATACCGAATATGCCGCCCTTCAGCTTTTGGTTCTTCTGTTACGCATCCAAGAGTTGAGCCTTTAAGCTCTTTATCTCTTCGGCCTGCTTCTTCAGTTCCTCTTCCGGTTTTTTATCTTTCCCCCAGTCATTGGGGCACTCTTCATTTCTTCAAGCTCTGTGACAGTGGCATTTAGCTGTATCCGTCTTGTCTCGAGCTCCTGGGACAATGCGCTATTTTTCTCCTTAAGTACATGCGGTCATAAACGATCCTCAAATCGGTTAGTTCCTACCGCTTTAAGTCTTGGGGGCTACTAGTATATATATATATATATATATATATATATATTAAAATTTCATAAATTTTTACCTGTATATCCTTTGAGAATAGGCGAGTAACTCCAGTAAGTCCGTCCTGGGCAGCTCGGATATACACATCCATGGTGCTGAGAGCGGTAAACTCTTGCTCCAAAAATGCCAGGGCGCGCAGGGTCTTTTAGGCGATGGTGATTCATCGTTCTCTCCACCTCGGAGTTAGTGACGGACACTTCATCCGGATCTTCATGAGGTGGATGAGACGGCAACACCCCTGTATGCGCCCTCATCCTAGTTGACGAGTTCGGCATCGCATTGGCTGCGGCTCGACTTGCTGGGATCTTCGGTATGGTTCGATGTATACCTCTCCTGAGATGATAGAAGGAAGAAGAAAATGACGATTCCTCTTTATGCCTAGACATGGAATAGTGAATATACCTCTTTGGCGATGGAGCAGGCTTAGCCGCGCTCCCGGTCCCCTTTCATTTCGTGCACTCACCCCGCGAAGGACTATTTTTCTTTTGACTACCCATGTTTGGGTACGGCTTGCTGAGCGCCGATCCTATGGAACACAGTCCAATACGGATGGTAAGTTGTGAGTAGAACTGTTTGTCCTTTTAAAGGGTTTCCGAACACTTACCTCAACGAAGGGATAAAGACTGGGGTAGTTGGCCACAATGGCTACCTCCGAGCCGTCAAGGCTCGCCTGATAATTAACTCCGTCTTCAAATTCTACGAATATATCTGGATCCTCATTGAATCCGGGATCTTCATTGCGAGCATGGTCCTCTGGCTGAGGGGGGGGGGGGCAACAGATATTCTCGACCACGTTCCTCCATGACTATTTTAAAAAGCAACTGGAGTATTCGATTAATGCATCCAATGATAAAAAAGTGTTGAATGACTAACTTACCCATTCAATGGGATTGTACATGGAGAAACCTTCCCGATAATTCAAACAGGCGAAGTCTTCTTCTTCTCCCTTATAAAGGTCGGTCAGCATGGCGGCCAATGCGGCTTGGTTGTCCAGACACTCTCGCCTGTAGCGAGACGTGTCGTCCTCCCTGTTGTAGGTCCATAAAGGAGCCACTCTGGATTGAAGATGCTGGATGCATCACTTTATTGCAATGGCCATGACTTCAACAATGGAGAGTCCGGAATGGGTCAGCAATCTGACCTTGCTAACCAGTCTCATCACCTTCGTACTGTCCTCCTGTTCGGGGGACTTGGGGCGCCAGCTGAGTAGCTTCTTCAAAGGAGCGTTGGAGAATTCGGGAAGTCCTCACCAGACTGGATCTGGAAGAGGAACATCTTCAATGTAGAACCATTCCGAAGACCATTCCTTAGACCCTATCTTCGGAGTCCCAACTGGGTATCCGGATCTGGCTATGCGCCATACTTTGGTGCCGCCCACTTCATATATAGACCCTCTGTCCTGGTGGCGGGGGACGAGGCAAAATAACTTTTTCCATAGTTCAAAATGGGCCTCACAGCCTAAAAGTAATTCGCAGAGGGCGACAAAACCAGATATGTGCAGAATGGAACCTGGTGTGACATTGTGCAGCTAGATCCCGTAGTACTCCAATATACCCTTGAGGTAGGGGTGGATCAGGAATCCTACGCCCCTCAGAAGGAACGAGATAAAGCACACCCTTTCCCCTTGGCTGGGATTGGGGAAATTCTCCGTCAATGCACCATCGCCCGTAGAAGCTAATCCTGCCCGTACAAAGAATAGATCTGCGGGGGAAGATATCCTTGCGTCTGGAGACGGTTAAGCTGAAGATGGGATACTATTGAGGGCCATGAGGACGCGAGGAGGAGCCAGGGGCGCTAGCCATGGTTTGCTCTGTTGCTCTTTGGGTGATGTGGGATGGCATTTGGGGATTTAACCTCATTATATAAACACCGCCCGTGCCTGTTAAAGGGTTAAAATGTAAAAAGGCAACTGACCGTTCGCATTCGCTCATACGCGTGGAAATCGAGGCAACGACCAGAAGGAATAATAAAGACTGGACACAGAAGTCGATGCCGGACTATCATCAATTCGGAGTATGGTGGAGAACCCGCCTTGCAAAGCCGAAGACTTTTACCCGCATATTACATCGCCATTGAAGGCAAGTTCAAGGGCTACTGAGGGAGTCCTGGATTCGGGGGTCCTCAGGTGTCCGGCCCAGGAATATGGTCCGGGTTGGATAGGCATAAAATATCAAGCTAAAGATCATCCTCTATGGCCGGATGGGACTTCCCCATACGTGAACGGCAAGATTAGAGCCTAGGTGTATTGTTTCCTTCCCTGAGGAACCGACCTTGTACAAACCCTAGGGCCCTCCGGTGTGTATATAAACCGAAAGGTTTAGTCCGTAGAGGCGATTATTATCATCATAAGCTAGACATCTAGGGTTTAGCCACCACAATCTCGAGGTAGATCAACTCTTGTAACCTCTATACTCTTCGAATATAATCAAGCAGGAGTAGGGTTTTACCTTCTTAAAGAGGGTCTGAACCTGGGTAAACATTGTGTCCCTTTGTCCACCATTACCATCGATCCTTAGACACACAGCTTGGCCCCTCTCCCCGTGATCTGACGGTTTTGACACCGACAGTCATGCCTTTATTTAGTGATGAATCCACTATTTCAGAAGAGGTTCCAATTGATTATGAGAACAAAGTTGCTATCTATGATGATTACTGTGATGACATGTATGCTATAAAGAATAATGATAACCATAAAACTTGTCATCTTGATTTTAATTTTCAATTGAATTATGCCTCACATGATAGTTATTTTGTTGAGTTTGCTCCCACTACTATTCATAAGAAGAAATTTGCTTACGTAGAGATTAATAAGAATTCTATGCTTATGCATCATGAAAATAGTGATTTTATGTGATAGTTATATTGTTGAATTCATTCATGATGCTACTGAAAATTATATGTTGGAGGAATATATGCTTGTTGGAATTGCAATAATATCAAGTTTCCTCTCTATGTGTTGAAAATCTTGAAGTTATGCTTGTTTTGCCTTCCTATGCTAGTTGACTGTTGCTCCCATAAATTGTGTCAGATTTAGGGATCTTCAAACCCTTGAGAGGTTCAAACTCTGGGGTGCGTGCGGAAATCTCAACCTACCTAGCTCGCCTACTCACGATCCTCCTAAGCCTAGCGAATCAAGCTCAAAGAGACACAAAGACACAATGATTTATACTGGTTCAGGCCACCATTGTGGTGTAATACCCTAATACAGTGTGGTGTGGTGGATTGCGTCGTAGGGCTGAGGATGAACTGGTATAGTGGATGAACTAGCCTCAGGAGGTGAGGTGTTCTTGAGTTGGTGTGGTGTATGCTAGCTCTACTTGTTCTGATCTCGTCCCATCTCGTTATTTTTTCCTATGGTGGTGGCTAGTCCTATTTATAGTGGCTTTGGTCCTATTCCCAAATATGAGCGGGAAGGGATCCCACAACGGCTAGATTTGAAAGGGGACAAGTAGTACAGTCTATCCTGACAAAAGTAGTCTTCGCCTGCGAAAAGCCTCTGGTCATGATGCTGCGGTGGGCTCGTCGATGACCTCCGTCCTGTCGTCCTGGCGGTCTTGGTCTCGTTGCACCAGAATGGAAACCTTTGGCTGATTTCTCGAGACTCCGCGCCTGTGGCTTGCCTCCTTTGCACCAAACAGGAAACGTGCGCTGTGCGCCCGCCTGGCCTTGGTCAGCATGGCTCACGTCAGCTGAGCCTCGTGAGGTAGTTTGCATAGAACTCTCTGCCCCTCAGGGGCCCTCCTGAGGAGCCCGATCCCTTCGGGGGTCTTGGCGTTGCCCGCCTCGCGAGGCTTGGCCCCTCGCGAGGGTCTTGCGGTGTTGGTGTTGAAGCTGGGCCGTACCAGGCCGTCGATGGAGTCACGCGGTGGGCCGCAGGCAGGTAGGGCTGGATACCCCCGAATCCAGGACGCCGACAGTAGCCCCCGGGCCCAAGGCGCGCTCGGACTTGGCTTCCACGCGAAGCCAAAGGGCAAGTGCGGAGTGCCGCGGGCTGATACGTCCATTTTGCATCATGCTTTTATATCAATATTTATTGCATTATGGGATGTTATTACACATTATATATCAATACTTATGGCTATTCTCTCTTATTTTATAAGGTTTACCATGTAGAGGGGGAATGCCGGCAGCTGGAATTCTGGCTGGAAAAGGAGCAAACATTGGATACCTATTCTGCACTGCTCCAAAAGACCTAAAACTCCACGAAACTTATTTTTGGAATTTATAAGAATTATTGAGCGGAAGAAACACCTCAGGGGCCCACACCCTGGCCAGGAGGGCGGGGGCGCGCCCACCACTACTGGGCGTGCCCCTGTCTCCTGGGCCCCCTGGTGGCCCTCCGGTGTCCATCTTCTGCTATATGAAGGCTTTTACCCTGAAAAAATCGTGGGCAAGCTTACGGGACGAAACTCCGCCGCCACGAGGCGGAACCTTGGCAGAACCAATCTAGAGCTCCGACAGAGCTGTTCTGCCAGGGAAACGTCTGTCCGGGAGGGGGAAATCATCGTCGTCGTCATCACCAATGATCCTCCCATCGGGAGAGGGGCAATCTCCATCAACATCTTCACCAGCACCATCTCCTCTCGGACCCTAGTTCATCTCTTGTATCCAATCTTGTATCCAAAACCACAAATTGGTACCTGTGGGTTGCTACTAGTGTTGATTACTCCTTGTAGTTGATGCTTATTGGTTTACTTGGTGGAAGATTATATGTTCAGACCCTTAATGCATATTATTACACCTCTGACTATGAACATGAATATGCTTTGTGAGTAGTTACATTTGTTCCTGAGGACATGGGTGAAGTCTTGCTATTAGTAGTCATGTGAATTTGGTATTCATTCCATATTTTGATGAGATGTATGTTGTCTTTCCTCTAGTGGTGTTATGTGAACGTCGACTACATGACACTTCACCATTATTTGGGCCTAGAGGAAGGCATTGGGAAGTAATAAGTAGATGATGGGTTGCTAGAGTGACAGAAGCTTAAACCCTAGTTTATGTGTTGCTTCGTAAGGGGCTGACTTGGATCCATCTGTTTAATGTTGTGGTTAGGTTTACCTTAATAATTATTTTGTAGTTGAGTATGCTTGCAATAGGGGTCAATCATAAGTGGGATTCTTGTCCAAGTAAGGGCAGTACCCAAGCACCGGTCCACCCACATATCAAATTATCAAAGTACCAAACGCGAATCATATGAGCATGATGAAAACTAGCTTGAGGATAATTCCCATGTGTCCTCGGGAGCGCTTTTCTCATTATAAGAAATTGTCCAGGCTTGTCCTTTACTACAAAAAGGATTGGGCCACCTTTCTGCACCTTATTTACTTTTATTGCTTGTTACTCATTACAATTTATCTTATCACAAAACTATCTATTACCTACAATTTCAGTGCTTGCAGAGAAAACCTTACTAAAAACCGCTTATCATTTCCTTCTGCTCCTCGTTGGGTTCGACACTCTTACTTATCGAAAGGACTACGATAGATCCCCTATACTTGTGGGTCATCAAGACTCTTTTCTGGCGCCGTTGTCGGGGAGTGTAGCGCTTTTGGTGAGTGGAACTTGGTAAGGAAACATTTATATAGTGTGCTGAAATTTTCTGTTACTTGTCACTATGGAAACTAATCCTTTGAGGGGCTTGTTTGGGGCATCTTCGCCCCGACCAGTAGAGCAAAGAGTTTCTCCTCAACCTACTGAACCTATTGAAAATTTTCACTTTGAAATTCCTTCGGGTATGATAGAGAAACTGTTAGCTAATCCATTTGCAGGACATGGAACATTGCATCTCGATTTACACCTTATCTTTGTGGATGAAGTTTGTGGATTATTTAAGCTTGCAGGTATTCCCAATGATGTTGTCGAAAGGAAGGTCTTCCCTTTATCTTTGAAGGGAGATGCATTGACATGGTATAGGCTATGTGATGATACGGGATCTTGGAATTATAAACGATTGAAGTTGGAATTTCACCATAAGTTCTATCCTATGCATCTTGTTCATCATGATCGTAATTACATATATAATTTCTGGCCTCGCGAAGGAGAAAGCATCACTCAAGCTTGGGGGAGGCTTAAGTCAATTTTATATTCATGCCCCAATCATGAGCTCTCTAGAGAAATGATTATTCAAAATTTTTATGCTCGGCTTTCTCTCAATGATCGCACCATGCTCGATACTTCCTATGTTGGTTCTTATATGCTAAAGACTATTGAATTCAAATGGGACTTATTGGAAAGAATTAAACACAAATCTGAAGATTGGGGTTCCGACGATGGTAAGGAGTCAGGTATGACACCTAAGTTAAATCTTTTATGGATACCGATGCTTTTCGTGGATTTAGCGCTAAATATGGACTTGACTCTGAGATAGTAGCTTCTTTCTGTGAATATTTTGCTACTCATGTTGAACTCCCTAAGGAGAAGTGGTTTAAATATAATCCTCCCATTGAAGTAAAAGTAGTTGCACCTATTACAGTTGAAGAAAAGACTATCACTTATAATGATCCTATTGTTCCTACTACTTATGTTGAGAAACCACCTTTTCCTGTTAGGATGAAGGATCATGCTAAAACTTCGACTGTTGTTCGTAAGAGTAATACTAGATCTTATACACCTCCTGAGCAAATTAAAGTTGAACCTAGTATTGCTATGGTTAAAGATCTCTTGGATGATGATTTAGATGGGCATGCTATTTATTTCTGTGGTGAAACTGCCAATATTGTTAAACCAGATGCTAAGATACATAGACCCATTGTAGGCATGCCTGTTATTTCTGTTAAAATAGGATATCATTGTTATCATGGCTTATGTGATATGGGTGCTAGTGCTAGTGCAATACCCTATGTCTTATATAAAGAGATTATGCACGATATTGCACCTGTTGAGTTAGAAGATATTGATGTTACAATTAAGCTTGCCAATAGAGATACTATTAAACCTTTTGGAATTGTTAGAGATGTTGAAGTCTTGTGTGGGAAAGTCAAATACCCTGCTGATTTTCTTGTTATTGGCTCTCCACAAGATGACTTTTGTCCCATTATATTTGGTAGACCCTTCTTGAATGGTGTTAAAGCTAAGATTGATTGCCAAAGGGATGTTGTTATGATTGGCTTGGATGATATGACTCATGAGAATAATTTTGCTAAATTTCGTAGACAACCCCGTGATAGAGAATTACCTAGTAAAGATGAAATAATTGGTCTCGCTTCTATTTCCGTGCCTCCTACTGATCCATTAGAACAATATTTGCTAGACCATGAAAATGATATGTTTATGAAAGAAAGAAGGGAAATAGATGAAGTGTTCCTTAAACAAGAACCTATTCTAAAACATAACCTTCCCGTTGAAATTCTAGGGGATCCCCCTCCACTCAAGGGTGACCCCGTGTTTGAACTCACCATTAACTGATAATCTTAAGTATGCTTATCTTGATGAAAAGAAGATATATCATGTTATTGTTAGTGCTAACCTTTCAGAACAAGAAGAAGAAAGATTATTGAAAACTCTGAAGAAGCACCATGTTGCTATTGGATATACTCTGGATGATCTTAAGGGCATTAGTCCTACTCTATGCCAATACAAAATTAAAGTGGAAAAAGATGCCAAACCAGTCAGAGATCCTCAACGAAGATTAAATCCTAAGATGAAAGAAGTGGTAAGAAATGAGATACTAAAGCTCCTCGAGGCAGGTATAATTTATCCCATTGCTGATAGTGAATGGGTAAGCCCTGTCCATTGTGTCCCTAAAAAGGGAGGTATTACTGTTGTTCCTAATGATAAAGATGAATTGATTCTGCAAAGAATTATTACAGGTTATAGGATGGTAATTGATTTCCGTAAATTAAATAAAGCTACTAAGAAAGATGATTACCCTTTACCTTTTATTGATCAAATGCTAGAAAGACTTTCCAAACATACACATTTCTGCTTTCTAGATGGTTATTCTGGTTTCTCTCAAATACCTGTGTCAGCGGAAGATCAATCAAAAACTACTTTTACTTGCCCTTTTGGTACTTTTGCTTATAGACATATGCCTTTTGGTTTATGTAATGCACCTGCTACCTTTAAAAGATGTATGATGGCTATATTCTCTGACTTTTGTGAAAAGATTTGTGAGGTATTCATGGATGACTTCTCTGTTTATGGATCCTATTTTGATGATTGCTTGAGCAACCTTGATCGAGTTTTGCAGAGATGCGAAGACACTAGTCTCGTCTTGAATTGGGAAAAGTGCCACTTTATGGTTAATGAAGGCATTGTCTTGGGGCACAAGATCTTCGAGAGAGGTATTGAAGTTGATAAAGCTAAAGTCGATGCTATTGAAAAGATGCCATGTCCCAAGGACATAAAAGGTATAAGAAGTTTCCTTGGTCATGCCAGTTTTTATAGGAGGTTCATTAAGGACTTTTCTAAAATCTCTAGGCCTCTGGCTAATTTATTGCAAAATGATATTCCTTTTGTCTTTGATGATGATTGTGTAGAAGCATTTGAAATACTTAAGAAAGCTTTGATCACTACACCTATTGTTCAGCCACCTGATTGGAATTTACCTTTTGAAATTATGTGTGATGCTAGTGATTATGTTGTAGGTGCTGTTCTAGGGCAAAGAGTTGATAAGAAATTTAATGTTATCTAGTATGCTAGTAAGACTCTTGATGCTGCCCAGAGAAATTATGCTACTACTGAAAAAGAATTCTTAGTAGTTGTGTTTGCATGTGATAAGTTTAGACCTTATATTGTTGATTCCAAAGTTACTATTCACACTAATCATGCTGCTATTAAATATCTTATGGAAAAGAAAGATGCTAAGCCTAGACTCATTAGATGGGTTCTCTTGCTCCAAGAATTTGATTTGCATATTATTGATAGAAAGGGAGCTGAGAACCCCGTTGCAGACAACTTGTCTAGGTTAGAGAATGTTCTTTATGACCCACTGCCTATTGATGATAGCTTTCTAGATGAACAATTAGCGGTCATTAATGCTTCTTGTACTGCTCCTTGGTATGCTGATTATGCTAATTACATTATTGCTAAATTTATACCACCTAGTTTTACATACCAGCAAAAGAAAAAGTTCTTTTATGATTTAAGACATTACTTTTGGGATGACCCACACCTTTATAAAGAAGGAGTAGATGGTGTTATTAGACGATGTGTACATGAGCATGAACAGGAATAGATCCTATGCAAGTGTCACTCTGAATCATATGGAGGACACCACACTGGAGACAGAACTGCACATAAGGTATTGCAATCCGGTTTTTATTGGCCTACTCTCTTCAAAGATGGCCGTAAGTTTGTTTTATCTTGTGATGAATGTCAAAGAATTGGTAATATTAGTAGACATCAATAAATGCCTATGAATTATTTTCTTGTTATTGAACCGTTTGATGTTTGGAACTTTGATTATATGGGACCTTTTCCTACCTCTAATGGATATACACATATTTTAGTTGCTGTTGATTACGTTACTAAGTGGGTAGAAGCTATTCCAACTAGTAGTGCTGATCATAATACTTCTATTAAAATGCTTAAATAAGTTATTTTTCTGAGGTTTGGAGTCCCTAGATATCTTATGACTGATGGTGGTTCACATTTTATTCATGGTGCTTTCCGTAAGATGCTTGCTAAGTATGATGCTAATCATAGAATCGCATCTCCTTATCACCCACAATCTAGTGGTCAAGTAGAGTTGACCAATAGAGAACTCAAATTAATTTTGCAAAAGACTGTGAATAGATCTAGAAAGAATTGGTCCAAAAAACTGGATGATGCATTATGGGCCTATAGAACTGCATACAAAAATCCTATGCGTATGTCTTTGTATAAGACGGTTTATGGAAAAGCTTGTCATTTACCTCTAGAACTTGAACATAAAGCATATTGGGCTATCAAAGAGCTCAATTATGACTTCAAACTTGCCGGTGAGAAGAGGTTGTTTGATATTAGCTCACTTGATGAATGGAGAACCCAAGCCTATGAGAATGCCAAGCTATTCAAAGAAAAAGTCAAACGCTGGCATGACAAAAGGATACAAAAGCGTGAGTTTAACGTAGGTGATTATGTGTTATTATTCAACTCTCGTTTAAGATCTATTTCACGAAAACTTCTCTCTAAATGGGAAGGTCCTTGTGTTGTCGAGGAAGTCTACCGTTCGGGTGCCATAAAAATTAACAACTTCGAAGGCACAAGTCTGAGGGTGGTGAACGACCAAAGAATTAAACATTAGATTTCAGGTAATCCTATCAATGTTGAAACTAATATTATTGAGACCGTAACCCCGGAGGAATACATAAGGGACACTTTCCAGAACGTTCCAGACTCCGAAAAGGAATATTATGTGGTACGGTAAGTAAACCGACTCCAAAACAATTCTAAAGGCATTTTTTATTAGTTTTGGAATATTTAAGAATTTTAGGAAGAAAGAAGTAGTCCGGGAAGGACACAAGGCCTCCACGAGAGTGGGGGCGCACCCACCCTTACTGGGCACGCCCCCTGTGTCGTGCACACCTCGTGTGCCTCCCGGACTCTGTTTTCTTGCATGTTACGTATTTTGGTCGGTAAAAATTCATTATATAATCTCCCGGAAGTTTTGACCACCGTATCACGCAAATATCCTCTTTTTTCGTTTTGAGCTATTTTCTGTTATAGATCTAGAGCATCATGGCATCTCCAAGCGCTCCCAAGGACAAGTTTGTCGAGAGAGTTATCAACCCCTATCTTGCGGAGGTGCCGCAACACCCTCAAACCATTGATATGCGTGAGGGGGTGATGCACATCCGTGATGTGGAGGGACCAAGGCGTACCGAAAGCGTGGAGGCAAAGCTCAAAGCTGTGGAGCAGCAAGTCTTCAAGTGCCAAGGGATGGTGGAGCGTGGACTCAACGCCAACCAGATGATGATCACAGAGTTCACCAACAACCACAAGCTAGATGCCAAAGTCATTGGGGAAACCATCTTCAAGCTTCAAGAGAAAATCAAGCACCTCCAAGCCCAGATCTATGACCTGCAAAACCAGAACTGAGAGTATGAATATAGATTCAAAAGGATGAGTTTGGCTGCAGATTTAAGGTTCCCGGAGACTCGATCATCCTTCTATGATGGTGAGCCTATGCCTTGGAAGATGGACACAAGCCTACATCATCAACAACTCCTACTTCACCACCTCCGAGGACATAATCACATGAGTATGGGCACTCCCCTTGGCGACTGCCAAGCTTGGGGGAGGTGCCCCGGTATTGTATCACCATCATACTCCTATCTTTACAGTTTTATTTAGTTCGATCCTTTTAGTAGTATCTTGATCTAGTAGATTAGAGTTTTGATATCAAGTAGCTTTGAGTTTTTCTTTGTGATCTCTTTATGTAATCGAGTCCGTGAGTTATCTATAATAAAGATTAGTGTTGAGTCAAGGGCTTTGCTATCTTTCCATGATCTTGAGGAAAATAGAAAGAATAAAAAGAATAAAAGAGTTCATATTGATCTTATGGATAGTGATGACTTCACACATAGAAAGTATGAGGCATAAAAGTTGTTGAGAGTTGATAAGCATAGTTTTGGTCATCGTTGCAGTTAATAGGAAGTAATAAGGAAAGAGAGGTTTCACATATAAATATACTATCTTGGACATATTTTATGATTGTGAGCACTCATTTAGTATGACATGCTAAAAGAGTCGACGTTGGAAAAGGAAGACAACGTAATGGTTTATGTTTTCTTACATCTCAGTTAAAGTATATTGTCATTGACCTTGATTGCCTTTCTCCCTCATGCTAGCCAAATTCCTAGCACCAAGTAGAGATACTACTTGTGCTTCCAAATATCCTTAAACCCAGTTTTGCCATGAGAGTCCACCATATCTACCTATGGATTGAGTAAGATCCTTCAAGTAAGTTGTCATCAGTGCAGGCAATAAAAATAGCTCTCTAATTATGCATGACTTATTAGTGCGGAGAAAATAAGCTTTATACGATCTTGTTACGGAAGCAATAAAAGCGACGGACTGCATAATAAAGGTCCATACACAAGTGGCAATATAAAGTGATGTTCTTTCGTACTAAGATTTCATGTATCCAACCCTAAAGCGCATGACAACCTCTGCTTCCCTCTGCGAAGGGCCTATCTTTTACTTTATGTTTTTACTTTATGCTTGAGTCAAGGTGATCTTCACCTTTCCCTTTTTTCATTTTATCCTTTGGCAAGCTCCTCGTGTTTGAAAGATCATGATATATATATATCCAATTGGATGTTCGTTAGCATGGACTATTATTGTTGACATCACCTAAAGGTGAATACGTTGGGAGGCAACACAATAAGCCCCTATCTTTCTCAGTGTCCGGCTGAAACTCCATAACCACAAGTATTGCGTGAGTGTTAGCAATTGTAGAAGATTATATGATAGTTGAGTATGTGGACTTGCTGAAAAGCTCTATTCTCGACTCTTTGTGATGTTACGATAAATTGCAATTGCTTCAATGACTGAGATTATAGTTTGTTAGCTTTCAATGAAGTTTCTGAACCATACTTGACATTGTGAATTGATTGTTACTTGAGCATAAGAATTCATATGGCAAAATCTATATATGTTGCTGTTATAAGAATAATCATGATACCCCAATAATCGTATTTTATTTTTATCGACACCTCTATCTCTAAACATGTGGACATATTTTTCGATTTCGGCTTCCGCTTGAGGACAAGCGAGGTCTAAGCTTAGGGGAGTTGATACGTCAATTTTGCATCATGCTTTATATCAATATTTATTGCATTATGGGCTGTTATTACACATTATATATCAACACTTATGGCTATTCTATCTTATTTTATAAGGTTTACCATGAAGAGGGGGAATGCCGGTAGCTGGAATTCTGGCTGGAAAAGGAGCAAACATTGGAAACCTATTCTGCACTGCTCCAAAAGACCAGAAACTCCACGAAGCTTATTTTTGGAATTTATAAGAATTATTGAGCAGAAGAAACACCTCAGGGGGCCCACACACTGGCTAGGAGGGTGGGGGCGCGCCCACCACTACTAGGCGCCCCCCTGTCTCTTGGGCCCCCTGGTGGCCCTCCGGTGTCCATCTTCTGCTATATGAAGGCTTTTACCCTGGAAAAAATTGTGGGTAAGCTTACGGGACGAAACTCCGCCTCCACGAGGCGGAACCTTGGCGGAACCAATCTAAAGCTCCGGTGGAGCTGTTCTGCCGAGGAAACTTCCCCCCGGGAGGGGGAAATCATCATCATCATCATCACCAACGATCCTCCTATCGGGAGAGGGGCAATCTCCATCAACATCTTCACCAGCACCATCTCCTCTCAAACCCTAGTTCATCTCTTGTATCCAATCTTGTATCCAAAACCACAAATTGGTACCTGTGGGTTGCTAGTAGTGTTGCTTACTCCTTGTAGTTGATGCTTATTGGTTTACTTGGTGGAAGATTATATGTTCAGACCCTTAATGCATATTATTACACTTCTGATTATGAACATGAATATTCTTTGTGAGTAGTTACGTTTGTTCCTGACGACATGGGTGAAGTCTTGCTATTAGTAGTCATGTGAATTTGGTATTCGTTCGATATTTTGATGAGATGTATGTTGTCTTTCCTCTAGTGGTGTTATGTGAACGTCGACTACATGACACTTCACCATTATTTGGGCCTAGAGGAAGGCATTGGGAAGTAATAAGTAGATGATGGGTTGCTAGAGTGACAGAAGCTTAAACCCTAGTTTATGCGTTGCTTCGTAAGGGGCTGATTTGGATCCATATGTTTAATGTTATGGTTAGGTTTACCTTAATACTTCTTTTGTAGTTGTGGATGCTTGCAATAGGGGTTAATCATAAGTGGGATGCTTGTCCAAGTAAGGGTAGTACCCAAGCACCGGTCCACCCACATATCAAATTATCAAAGTACCGAACGCGAATCATATGAGCGTGATGAAAACTAGCTTGACGATAATTCCCATGTGTCCTCGGGAGCGCTTTTCTCATTATAAGAAATTGTCCAGGCTTGTCCTTTGCTACAAAAAGGATGGGGCCACCTTGCTGCACCTTATTTATTTTTATTGCTTGTTACTCGTTACAATTTATCTTATCACAAAACTATCTATTACCTACAATTTCAGTGCTTGCAGAGAAAACCTTACTGAAAACCGCTTATCATTTCCTTCTGCTCCTCGTTGGGTTCGACACTCTTACTTATCGAAAGGACTACGATAGATCCCCTACACTTGTGGGTCATCACGGGCCCTAACCGCCTGTGGCCTTGATGACGCGTGGTGATTGATGGGACGAGGGTGACTCCGCTTCCCCATGCTGCCTCGGCAACCGTTCGGCTTGACAACTGCATGCTGCATGCAGAGAGGATCATCATTACTGAAAATCATGGGAGGCCGAAGATTTACCTTCTCCTGGCTATAAATGTGCGAGCGGGCAGAGCCACTGCCCATCTCTCTTTTGTCTTGCTCCCTTCCTGCTTCTTCTCATCTCCATCTTGCTCCCATGGCGCCGATTAGGAGGTACTCTGCGGCAGAGAAGGGGAAGGCTTCTAGGGAGGGGCCTGACCCTCTCCCGCCGAAGAAACAACTCCGCCTCCCTGAAGACACCGGCGCGGGGCGAGAGGTGGCCAAGCCTTGGCAATCGAGGCCTCCGCCTGGCTTCCCCCTCCCCCTATACGCCCGCACTCATAGTGAAGGAGTGTGCCGTTGAGTGGCGCCTGATGAAGATGGCAGGGCCGCCATTGCCCTGGCGACCGCACCTCGGACATGCCGAGGGTAGCTTGCACGAATTCGTGGTCTGGGCGATGATGCCTCCCGACACCTGGATCTGACTCCCGCGGTTCTTCGCCAATGATCTGCCTCCGAGGGGACCGGCTGAGCTGTGTCTGCAGCATGTAGGGTGCCGGAGCTTTGCCACCGGAGCTGAAGTCGAGGTGGTGCCGCCTGGAGACGTCTTCATGACGCGAGGATGGGGCGAGATCGCCCGGGCTTGCCGCACGGAGGGAGCCCTGACGATCCACTTCGAGTATGATGGTGCGGCCACTCTGTTCTTCAAGGTCTTTGACGAGGAGGGCGAACGGCTGGAGTGCTGCCCCGGAGGAGACAGCTCGAGGGATGCCGCAGCATGTGCTGGACCTGCTGCCATCCCCTTCAGTGCCTCGTCCACCAGCAGTGACGGCTTTTGGGAATCCAGCAACTCCCCTGAGCCCAGTGATTCTCCGGAGTCCAGCGACGACAGCTACGTGCCGCCAAGCTCCCGCCGAGGCTGCAACGCAGCTGCGGCTGCCGCCCGACATCGTCGGTGATACCGTAGGGCCCTGTAGTTGTTCCTCCTGCGCGAGATGAAGATCAGCCCCCGTGGGGTTTGTAAGGATCGGAATGCACTTAATATCGATGATGTTTCTTTTGATTTCATGATGGATACGCGTATTCTAGTTCGGCTAGGTTCCTCCCTTTTCTTTTCCCTAGATAGCGTGGTGCTCTACGCCGACAGGACCCAGTCCCCAGGCAGGCTTCAGCCGTCGCTAGTATGCCAGGTCGCGATGCCGTGGTCAAGGCTAGGAGGTGAGTAGCCCAGGGTCCGGTAAGAGCTTATGAGACACGATGCTCATGATGTCCCCTTTGGCGTGCAAGCAGCTGCGCAGAAAATCGAAAAGGGGAGTTGAACTGCCCAAGTGGAACTGCGAGGTGGGGCGTGCGGGGAGCAAAACTGGTGCTGTAGCGAGCCGAGACTTATCTTTTTGGTGTCTGAGTCCATTAGGGAGGTGATGCTCGATGTCGCGCCTGTGGTTCCGGTGGGCGCAGCCTGCATTGGCCACCCTCCTGCCTTGCTTGCCAAAGTGCACTACATCCTCGAGACCCGACCCTCGAGCAAGCTCAGCCGCCGCTGGTATGCCAGGACACGATGCCGTGGTCAATGCCAAGGGGTGAGGGCTGGAGAGCCAGTAGGAGCTCCCGAGACGCGATGCTCGAGAGGTCCCCCTTTAATGTGCAAGCGACTCGCAAGGCCAGACGGTTGTTGCTCAGACCGACCCTTGGCCCATCGCCAGGTGAACCTGCAGGTTAGATGACAAAGAAGGCTGTGAGCCCCAGGGCGTGAGACGGAGGCACCGAGGACCCGGCTAAGTGGTGTACGCGAGGCGGGCCGCGAATCAGAGCTCGATCCTCGGGTTTATCAGTGTTGCAGGGACGGACCCGAGAACAAGCACCGTGCCGATGTGAGTATCGTACGGCGATGCATGGTATTAGTCAGCACACATGGAGGGTCATGAGGCGGTGGTCATGGAGTGACAATCATAGGCAAACTCATAGAAATGATTAGATAACCCTGGCGGATGCAAAACAATACATGCCGTAGGGCTAGACCAACACGGCCTGGGGATGATGCAGCCTGAGGGGCGCCCCCAAACTGAATGAACTAGAGAGATGTCACCTAGTAGCGTCACTGAAGAGGTGTTGAAGTAGCCAAAAAATGAGTGCCGCTAAAGCCGCTCTGGTGCCGAGCCTCTGGAGACTCGGTGGGACCAAGAGGCTCCTGAAGATGCTCCTCTATCTCCGCCAGGACCGCCTGGTGCCTGGTCTCGCAGGCCGTCTGAGCGTCCCTCATGCAGCGCTGGAACGCCTCAGCCGCGTCCGCCAGGCCAAAAGGCATGCAGACGTAGCTGTGAGGCGGACCCTTGCATCGGCCGACATGAGACGACCACATGAGCTGCCGAGACGTGGCCCCGTTGAGCCCGGGGATGGTGATGCAGATGCGAAACTCCTTACCCTTGCTAGGGCAGTGAGCCGCGCCACGCAGCAGGCGACGATTACCTTGCAGAAGCCTTCCTTCCTGAATCTCCTTGATTTCCTTGCTGATGAACTCCTGAACACCTGGTGCCTCACGCCTGCTGCCTTCTCCTGGAAGCATGCTCTGAAGAGCGCATCCACATGGTGCCCGAGCGCCACTCTTGCGACATTGGCTAGGTCTAAGGCCCTCCAAAGGAGAGCCCCCAAGCCTAGCCTCAGGGGAGCGCCGGGCGCACCCTCCTATGCAATGGGTGAAGGTGCCGCGTTCGGAGACGCAAGGCTCAGTGTTGCGTCCTCGAGTGATGCTTCCTCATGAGACCCCTGTCCCAGCTGCAGTTTCTTCATCTTGGGAGCGACCTCAGGAGGGAGGACGCCGTCTTTGTCTTCGGGGTTCTCAACTGCTGCAGCTTGGAAGGCGCGCTCGAGGGAGCACACTGCATCCTTCTCTTGACAGGCGACCGTGATGACGCCGCTGTTCCTGGCATCTTGAGGACGTTGTAGCCATGGTGCGTGGCCGCCATGAACTTGGCCAGTGCTGGGTACCCTAGGATGGCGTTGTAAGGTAGGCGGATGTTGGCGACGTCGAAGTCGATGAGCTTGGTGTGGTAGTTGTTGCTCTCACCGAAGGTGATAGGGAGGTGGACCTGCCCGATCGGGTGTGTTGGTCTGTCGGTCACTCCTGAGAATGGATTGGTGGGGTGAAGCTAGTAGTACGGCACCTGGAGCCTGTCGAACGTCTGAACAGAGAGAACATTGAGCCCCCCTCCGCCATCGATGAGAGTCTTGGTGACGACCATGTTGTTGATGATGGGGGAGCAGAGCATGGGGAGCGTGCCAGCGGTGGCTGCACACTTGAGCTCGTCTGAGGAGTCAAAGGTAATGGCGCTCTTGGACCACTTGAGAGGGTGAATTGCTTCAGGCTTGGGGAGTGCTGCATTCACCTCACGCGCGAACTGCTTGAAGATGCCGTGGGAAGCCGGGGCCTGTGAGCCGCTCAAGATGCAGGCGATGGCCTGAGGCTCTTGGAAGCCCCCATCCCCCTCGTCCTGGTGGTGATCTTCATTCCTCCTTGGCGTTGGAGGCAGAGAAGGCAAAGCTGCATTGCCCTGAGGTCGATCCTCGCAAGGCTGCTCCCTCCAGTTGCCCTCGTGAGGCTGGTCCTGCCAGCGGTCCTCACGAGGCTGGTCGCGCCACTCCTGACGACTGTCGCATCCATCCAAACATCCTCCACCTCGGCCACCTCCACAACCGTAGCCTCGATCATTGCGCTCGGGGCGTCGACCGAGGCACCCGTCGCGGAATGCCCTGAGCTCCTGGCAGTCGCTGGCATTGTGGCTGTAAACATTGTGGAAGGTGCATAATTGTCGCTTTCCCTTGGATGACTCGGGGTGGTCGCAGCCGCGCTTCGTCTCTGGCTCATCCACAAGCACGGCTGGCCCCTTGCGCTTCACATCCTTGGTTTTGGTCTTCTTGTCTTCTGGCTCAGCATCGGGGAGCTCAAGGAGGGAGATGCGTCCCTCCTTAGCCCTCGCGCACTTGTTCGCCATGTTGAACATCTCCAGAGCGATGCAGAGATCCTCGTGGATGGCGAGCTCCTCCTTCATCTTGACATCACAGACGCCATTGGTGAATGCGGAGATGATGGCCTCGTCCGACACCTTGGGAATCTTGAGGCGAACGTTGTTGAAGCGCTGGATATACTTCTGCAGGGTCTCTCCAAGTTGCTGCTTCAAGTGGCGCAGGTCACCCGTGGCCGGCGAACGGTTGCGAGTGCCCTGGAAGCTGGCGATGAAGCGGCTGCGCATCTCCTCCTAGGAAGAAACCGACCCCTTGGTCAGGTTCAGGAGCCAAGAACATGCGCCATCCTTGAGGGCCATTGGGAACCAGTTTGCCATGATCTTCTTGTTGCCGTTGGCTGCCTCGATGCTCAGCTCGTAGAGCTCACTACAAAAAAAGACACATCCGTCATATTTTGGGCCAAACGAATTTTTTTCTGTCATACTTATGAAACTTCTATGATGATAATTATGACAAAACCCGGTATCATCATAGATGTCATGGGCTCCTACTTCTATGACAAAAAATCATGACAGAAAATGGGCTTTTCGTCCTGGGCGGGCCGGAGACGCAGCTGCATGACATTCTTTGGGCCGTCCATGATGGAAAAAACCGTGGTAGAAGCCAGGGCGAAGAAAATATCGGGGTGTTCCCGGTTACGGTGGGTGGTCGGGGCCGAGCGATGCATGGAGGTTTGCACATTTCTCTCATACACGCACGCGCATGGGTGCAAGGCATTGGGCTCTAACTGAACCCGAGCGAGGCGTTCGCCTACTAAACCCGAGCGATTGCACTGCAGCTATGCGTTACTGAACCCGATCGATCGATCGATGGCTGTTAACTGAACCCGATCGAGCGATTCCTTCTCTACTGCTACTAACTGAAGCCGATCGATGCTACCTCTGGATGAATAGTGAGCGTTGTAGGGGGGTTTGGATGAACAGTTCCCGGTGGTGGTGGATGAACAGGACCCCGTGGTGTTGCCTCTGGATGAACAGGACCCCGATTGATTGAGCCGGTTGGGGCTGGATGAATAGGACCCTGTGGAGAGCTGGATGAACAGGACAACCCCGTGGAGGGTTGGATGAACAGTAGCCCGTGGAGGGGTGGTTGAACAGGAGCCCGTGGAGAGGGGTGGTTGAATAGTAGCCGGTGAAGTAGCGCGCGGTGGAGGCTGGATGAATAGGAGCCCGTGGATGAACAATCGCAGGTGGAGGCTGGAGGAGGTCGATGGTGGATGAACAATAGCCCGTGGAGGCTGGAGGAGGTTGACGATGGAGATGAACAATATCCCATGGAGTCCCATTTTGCGGTACGCCACACCCCTCCCGATGAACATGAGCTCCGTTTGGACTGTAACGCTCCAACACAAGTTCGTTTCGTCCGTTTTGCGGTACGCCACACCCCTCCTGATCAACAGGACCCCGTTTCGACCATAGGAGGTCCAACACAAGTCCATTTCCTCCATTTCGCGGTATGCCAGACCCCTCCCGATGAATAGGATCCCGTTTCGAACATGGACGGTCGAACACAAGGCCGTTTCCTCTATTCTGCGGTACGCCAGGCCTCGTTTCCATCGGCTGTTCCGTCCAAGCCCTCCCTATGAATGCATTCCGTTCCGACCCAGCCGGTTGGCTCCCCATGAACAAGACGACAGCGCTGTTTCTCCATTCCGACCCAGCCATGTACACGAGCCCTGGCCATACGTATGCGCGAGTAGGCGTTTGAGACCCTACCCGTATGTACGTATGTGGCCATATTTTCTTTCCTGCACACTGGCATCTGTACGTACGTGTACATGCTACGTGCGCGCCTCTACTACGACACGTGTGCGCCTCTACATCGACGAGTATGTACGTACACGTTCGCGACCAGAATGACAATGCTAGGTACGGTTCGACTAGGTGGGTCCCGACTGTCAGGCACTTCCTTGCGTGCGAAGATGTAGCTGGTGGGTCCCAGCAGTCAGGGGGGAAATGTTTTTTTCGTGAAATATGGTGGCCCATCCGGTGGGTCCCTGCTGTCAAGTGGAGGAATAATTATTTTGCGTGTAATAAGGAGGCACTTCCTTGCGGCCGCCATGGACCCAGCTGTCAGCCTCTCCACGTACAGTACTCTTCCGATGGAAGTCGTTCCTTAACCATATTGACCATGCTGTGCCGAGAGCACCAGGGTGGTGGACGACAGCGAGGCCGACGACGCGGAGCCGGGGAAGACGCGACAGTGGAAGCCTGCGCGGAGAGGAGTACGAGGGTTCACTGGTTCGGTTGTGGTGTGAGGCTGCCATTGCCGCAGGGCCTGGCTAGCGGTGGGAATAGTAGGGGGCAGTGAGGCCTCCGCGGCAGCACAGCCGGCCACAGGAGGTAGGGGCATGCGGCACGACTGGCGCTGCTTTGGGCGGCTGGAGCAAGAAGACTAGAGGTTGAAGAAGCACTACGGCCATTGGATGGACATCATAGGGTCACTGGAGCTAGAATCGTCCATATTGACTAAGTTGACAAAGCCCTCCATCCCCGTCAACTTAGTAGGCCCACAAGTTAGCCTCCCATGAAGGTGGGTCCTAGCTAGCAGGGGGAGTATTCATTTTTTTGTGCGTAATAAGGAGGCACTTCCGGTGGGTCCAAGCTGACAGCGGGGGGAACATTTTTTTCGCGAAATATGGTGGCCCGTCCGGTGGGTCCTAGCAGTCAGGGGGAAACATTTTTTCATGAAATACGGTGGCCTATCCGGTGGGTCCCTGCTGTCAGGTGGAGGAATAATTATTTTCCGCGTAATAAGGAGGCACTTCCTTGCGGCTGCCGTGGACCCAGCTGTCAGCCTCTCCACGTACAGTAATCTTCGGATGGAAGTCGGTTGTTGACCACATTGACCATGCCATGCCAAGAGCACCACGACGGTGGACGATGACGAGGCCTAGGAAGGGGACAACGCGGAGCCGGGGAAGACACGACAGTGGATGCCCATGGGGAGAGGAGTACAAGGGTTCACTGGTTTGGATGCGGTGTGAGGCTGCCGTCGCCACAGAATAACAGGGGGTGTGGGTGAGTGGAGAGATGGCCTGGCTAGCGGTGGGAGTAGTATTCGGGCGGTGAGGCCTCCGCGGCAGCACAGCCGTCCACGGGAGGCAGGAGCAGGTGGAATGACCGGCACTGCTTTGGGCGGCTGGAGCAAGAAGACCAGAGGTTGAAGAAGAACTATGGCCGTTGGATGGACATCGTACGGTAACTGGAGTATTGACTAAGTTGACAAAGCCCTCCGTCCCCGTCAACTTAGTAGGCCCACAAGTCAGCCACCCACTATGGTGGGTCCCAGCTAGCAGGGGGTATTCATTTTTTTGTGCGTAATAAGGAGGCACTTCCTTGCGTGCGAAGATATAGCTGGTGGGTCCAACCAATCCTCACTCTCTTTTTTGTTTCATTGTCATTGTGATTGTGTTTTACTTTCAGTGGTTTCCTAGTATTCGTTAGTTCCATGATGGACCAAGAGGAGAACTAGGCAAAGATCTACCGATATTGGAGCAGACGCGGGAAGCTGATCCCCACAAGACAGAGAGCTCCAAGAAGATGGAGGAAGCCACCGAGCCGACCCCAGATACGCTCATGGCCACTACGGTTATGGTCAATGCGCCGTTTGAGGCTACAACCCCCGTGGCACTGCAGGAGCAGTTTCCCCCCTTCGAGGATGTGCCCCCCCCCCGCTGAGCTGCCCAAGGTGATTTTCTTCTTTGCCAATCTCGATTGTGGTTTTTCATCTAAGTATGTGGTGATGAATAATGCAAAACTTTATTAGCTTCGATGCCATGCTATACATAGTGGTTTAAATAACTTGTGTTTCTTATACTGGAAAGTAATTCAGAATTTGTTTCTGTTTCAATTAGAGCCCTGATGCAGACAAGGATTGTGTGGTTGTACATGTCACTCGCTATGAGGCGGATGACCTGAATATATGCACTGGGAAAACAGAGTTCTTAGGCTGTTGGATCCTGGAAGCCATTTGCGCTTATACCAATGAAGAGTTGTATTCCAGCCTCACTATTGTCAGGCGTGTTGTCCAGGGTGTACTGAAGTATAAGAAGTTCAAAGCTACTCCTTCGTTTGTGAGGCATACTGTTCTTGTCAAGCTTACGCAGGATGATGACGTGACATGCCTCCACAAACAAGTTTATGAGTGGCAAGGCCACAAGGTTGTCTTCATGAAGGTTCACAGGATTGAGCTGCTGCCGGACGTCCTCGATGATGTTCATGGCAAGGTCCGTCTTGTGTCCAACCCAAATTAGATCGAGGCATGAAATAGTTGCCCCAGTTAGTGTTTAATAGTAGTTTGGATTGTGTCTAATTATCCGAACCTTGCCTGTTATTGATCCCTCCGGGGCTAGTACTCTGTTTGAATCCGTCTATGGGAACTGTTTCTACTTTTGTGTGCCCGTGAATCATGTGAGAACCATCATAATTGTTGCCGAAACAGATGTGTCCTCACTAGTTTTTTCATGAGTATGGCATGGTAAGACATACGTTGTCATGGTTTATCATACGATCAGTGTGTGTTTTGATGAAATAGAGTACTCGTTCGAGAACTGTGCGCCGGCGTATACATAATTACTTATAAACACTGTTGGTGTTACCCCACTTGTAAGCAATTGTGCAAAACACGACACATTGGCTCAGCTCGCTTCGACACTAGGCTATCGACCAGCTAACAATCAACAATCTATTGTCTGACATATACGCAACTATATATCTTGTTACAGTGGTTCATGCAGTTAACTGAGGCCACAATGTAAATTCCAAACGTTCACACGCTAGTCCAGCTTTCATGTGGAACACTCACATCAAACTCGGCTTCATAGAAAACTTGAAAAGCATAAGTTAAGCAATTTAATACATCTCAATGATTCATAGAATATAATAAACATATACTAGTTCACAGCAAAAGACAAAGTTGTGAGAAGGTTTACAAATCAGGAAAAAACAAGCAAGGCTTCTCTCAGCAAAGGGCCTCCCGACAGGCTGAAATTTCCTGGAGTTCACTCTGGTTTTTCTTGTTGCCACCATCCAGGGTTAGGTTCTCTCATTTCAGAATAACCAATTAGAATTGTGGTCTCAGCTGGAATGCTGAACTGAACCATGCAGTGTACTGACCAGTTGAAATTCTTGTGCATTCCACTAAATTTAAGCACCGCTATTTGTAGAAATAAACAGACCACAATGCCTCTTGTTCGCGCACCTGTCCAAAAAACCACCGTGCAGTCGTGCCAGCTAGTCCTCGGTCCATGGATGAACTGGTAGAAAGTGCATTCCGGACTAGGATGCAGTTGTTTTCCCTCGTCCCTACACTGCAATCAGGAAGTAAAACATACGAATCAACTTCTTTTAGATTTTGTTGGTCATTCTACCTAGTAACTACCAATGTAGGAATACCTGGAAGACGGTGGTTAGAAGACGGCAGCAAGGGATAGCCATCTCATTTTGCATAGTTCTACTAAAACAAAGGTGTGTTCTTTTGATTGCGCGGATAGAAACGATACGGAGACAGACATCCCGAAATAATATGGAGACAGACATCCCTGTTTGCGCAAATACAAAATACGGTTATTTAAACAGTGACAAATATTTGCAGTGGCGTATGATTAACAACAACATCTATTGTGTTATAATTGGCACTAGATTGACAGTATGAAAGTGCCCTTAAGTAAGTAGCATGACATCACATCAACACTGCCACTAGATTAACATGCAGAACAATAGCATTAGTATTACTGTCATGAGAGTAGCACATGGTCAGTAAATGTGCAATCAAATTTGTGCAGTTCCACTGGGATGAAGCAATGTTAGCGGTGTGAGATTTAAGTGTAACTGAAAAAACACAATTCATGGGAAATAAAGCAAGACGGAAGCACTTCATAAAATGGTGGTGGCATCGCTTCAATTTATCGACGGCACTAGACCATTACTTATAGTGACATTAGGTGGCATTGCTTAATGCTTCATGTGATTTTACATTGACGGTAGCGATATGGGTGTAGGGACAGCAGGGGCATAAAATGGTGAGGTAGATGTGGATTCCGAGAGCGGCAAACACTTAGGCAACATGTCTGCATTTGTCCCATTTTTTATCTCCTCGGTGACATTTTCCTATGTGAGCCCAGGAAATCTAGACCTACTCATTCTCATTTGCGTTGTCCCCCAACACCCGTCACTTTCTTTCCTTTTTCAACCAAGAGATAGGTCCACTTCCCCCACCCTTCGCCATCCACCATGCTTTCTTCGTCTTTTCAACCAAGAGACCGGTTAGGTAGCCAGTATCTACTACTTTCCCCCGTTTCCTCTTAGAACCAAGTCCTAGATTCATGCTACAGCTTTCCCACTTTCTTACCTATTTGAACCAACTCTTAGAGTCGACTGTATGAACTAGCTTTACCACTAATAATAGTAAAAGTCTAGGTGGCTTTTGAATAGTGGACGGAAGTAGAAAAAGATCCACATCAAGCCAAGTGGGGAGCTGGGGCACTAGAGCAAGGCAGGTTTCGAAGGAATATATACCTGAGGGACGTTGGCATGTCGCAAAGACGGTGTCGGGAGGCTGCATCTTGGCCACAATACCGCAGGGAGGAAGAAGGGGCCGGAGGCCCTCCTGAGCCAGCACTCTCTCGGAGAGAACGACACTGCCTCCGATTGGGACGCGCGGGCAGCCGTTGGTCTCCTCCATCGCCATTGACGACAGCGTGAACGATGCACCTACACCCCTGCCCCGGTCGAGGTTGTCTGGCCGGATTTGTGACCAGCCGTGAGCTGAGAGAGAGTATGTCCACCTATGTCTTGCTTAGATCTGGAGAGCATGAGAGAGTGAACGAGAGGAACCCTAGTAAAGCAAGCGCTAAGACTCCTGCTTATATATATAGTGGAGTGATTTTGTTGTACCAACTTCAAAAAAATGCGCTCCTACGTGTACCGGGGAGTGGGTGTGAGAGAACTAGTGCGTGCGTGCACTGCTTCTCTTCGTGAGAGTACAATATACTATGCCCAAAGAACGTTCGCCACAAGAGTAATAGTATAAGTGTGTGATGTGTGAGCTAAAATAAAATATGCGCGACGTCTTTTGTTTTTTAGAAGTCCTGAGGGTAGGGTGTGAAGAGCACATATGTGCGTGACGTCTACCTGCAGATAGACGGTGGGTGCGAGAGGACTCGGGAGAGTCGTGACTCGTGAGGGTGCGTGTGCGTGAGAGAGAGGGGGCACATATGAATGCAATGCATCTGTCCGTAAATCATTATCCGACAAACTTTCGCCACAAGCCTTTTCCTAACGAACGCCATAAGAACCGTTAGATCGGCATCCGACAGTGTCAGTTTTGCCATGTCGTTTAACAGAACAGCCACTCCTGCTACACATAAATCTTCCACGTAAGTGTTAGCAACTTCCGTATGCTCCCTCCATTCCAAAATGCAGTGCATATAGCTTTATTGAAAATTTGAACCTCGCAAACTTTTACCGAGTTTTCGTGTACCAAATTGCACTTGTAGAATACCCTGTATATATCATTTCATTCATCTTCGAGAGGTAACTATAAAGATGGGGGAGGAGTCTACAAAGAAAGACCATCGTATCACCTGCAGCAATTTCAACCATCCTTTGGTGTGGAGGAATATCATAGGAACTCTATATGATATGATTTTTATAGGATTTTTTCCTTTAGAGCGAATTGGTTCATAGGAATAGATTCATATACTCCACATTTCAAAGGAAATAAACATGATATCATTTCTATAGCTTTAGAGCCACTTGGTTCATATGAATGGATTCCTATACTCCCATAATTTCAAAGGAAAATAAACATTAGCGTATATTCAATAGAAAAGTTCCTATGATATGAACCAAATTACATCTCTTTTCTAATCCCTCCTCATAGGAATTGAGATACATGTCATCTCTAGATTCAATAGAAAAGTTCCTATGATGTGAACCAAATGACATCTCTTTTCCAATCCCTACTCATAGGAATTGAGATACTCCATGTCATCTCTTTCCCTACAACTTCCATGTATACATCTTCTATTCCTAAATAGCTAGTACAACCCACTAGTAGCTTTTTCCAAGACATGCAACTATGGCACAAGAACTATATAGTGTGCGAATAACTTTGAAAGATGGTCGCTGGATGAAGCTAATCCGACAGTGCAGAGATGGCAAATCCGAGCACTACTGGCCGTTGGATATCATCAACATTCCACTAGATCTGCCACATGTACAATTTAGAAGACTCCATGGTTGAACTTAAGCATAATGCACAAACCTCAAAACACAAGCACTTCTCCTTTGTTCTAGAATCTTCTGTATCATAATTGAATTTTTTTCTAAATGAATTGCCATTATTTGTTTTTTACTTTATGCTTTACAATGCACAACCCCATGAATCTTAACATTTTTATAAAACTAATTGATTTTGAATGAGATGAACTATAAGAACTAAACAAACATCTACATCATGCATATATGACTCAAAGCTTTACATGCTATAGTGTGTATTTATTCATAATTTGGTTTCGAAATCTCATGCGTTCAATGCATGTGTACCTTACTAGTTTTGAGTAGAGTAGCAAATTTCACGCGGCCCCAGGTATATCAAAATGCAAGGCCCATGCATCATTGCCTTTCGATCAAACCTACGTCCACAATTTTTTGTACGTACTATATCTCCACTGGTCCCCGAACCAAAATGTTGCCTCGTTCCCGTAAAACCAAGCGACCCACACATATTTAAGGCGTCAACTCGAACTCAATCCCTCTCCCGTTTATTATGACTTGGCCCCGCATGTCGTAGTACTCCGACAAACCCTACCGCCGCACTCATCATCGGTTTTCTTCAAGAGGACGAGGGAGAAGCCGATTTGTAGTGGAGGCGCTTTCAAAAAAAGGGTCTGTAGTGGACACCCCTAGCCTAGGGTGCCCTAGGTAGCTGCCACACACATCATTGTTTTCTCTTTTCTTTATGCTCTTGCGCTCTAGAGTGAAATGATGATTGCTTCGTCTATCTAGCTTAATGCGGGAAAGGTGGGGCTTTGTGATTTAACCCCTCGTCGCTCATTTTTTACTATTGCGGCGCTACGACCGGGGTGCCTCCAAATCCAACCGCTGCTCCGAACTATATTTTGGTGCATCGCACATGGAACAAGACGGTGGATGAGCCACATGTCGGCCAAAGGGGTCCTGTTAAGTGTGTCGCCATTTCGTGTGCGGACTGACCCTGCTTGAGATTGCTACGCCAACACGACAGGAGCAGCCTACCACTTGGTTTTGCTCCTCGGTGAATCCCGACTATATTGATCTAAAAAGATATGTACTGAACTACCCTCTCCGTCTCGTTTTTAGGCATCTCGGTTTATAGGGTGTGCACATAGTGCTAGGTCATCCATTTGACTAACTAAATATGAGTTACTATGTCACAAAAACTATATCAGTGGATTCTTAAGCGAATGTAATTTCTAAACATATAGTATTTAAAAGTTGAGGGCGGGGCTTTTCCTGCACGGTAGGCGGGGCAGTTCCGCCTAGTCGGTTCGACAAAGATGCGAGAAGATGAGGGAGTAGGCTGCTGCAAATGTAGGGCTGTGTGATTTGACAGCGAGTTACCGCTGGACAGGTGGGGCCCCGTGATTTGACTTGCCATTATCATTTTAACCGCGGCGCTATGATCGGCGTGAGTCTCCCGATTCCTGACCACCTCCATACAGGTGCCTCTCCCAATGCTCCACCATGTAGAGGTTGGATCTTGCATGAGAGCCCACTTCTCCACTTTTTCCTTGCCTCTTTCCTCCACATATGCAAAAATGCCATGTAAAGCGGGCTTATAGCCCACTATTGTACTTACTTGCTCCTATAGGTGCTAAGCTTGCCACATAGGCATAAAGTCTGATGCGGCAAGTTAATTAAGAAGAGAGAGACTAGTTTGGTGACCCAAGGAAGAAACGGTGCTAAGCGCGTGTACCTAGGTGAAAAGACAATTTTGAGTCTATAGCTAATTAAATGGAGCAAACTTAGCAACAAAAAACTAAGCACCTATGCATTGGCGACTTGATTGCTAAGCCATTTAATGCCCTTAGCACCTCCTCTAAGCACCATTTCATTGGAAGAGATCACTCCTTGGCAAATGGAATAAATACTACGAAGAAAGAGATAGAGAGAAGTAATTTTTTTTACACCTGTAGCTAACCTTGTTGTGGTATGAGTGACTAAGTGATGACTATGTATGAAATGCCAACATCAGATAGCCTAACGCACCATGTTAAATCTCCAAGGGCACGACCGCGCGAGCGACGCGACGGACGTGGTAGGCGCGACCATGATACGGGCTGCTGGTAGCCCTTGTATCTGAGATCGAACGGTCGCATGCTAAGTTGCTAAAAATTTGCAGAATAACCCTCTAGGATAGGATATTCACCCATAGGTCTAGAATCACGCCAAGCAACCGTTCGATCTCAGATCCAAGGGCTCTCGGAAGCCCGTATCATGGGAGAATGGAAATCCACTACCCTGCCGTTCGCACACTGGTAGTTCACTCCTACTCGTCCTCACACGTCCTTTAATATTACGGCAGTTCGCTCCTAAGTCGTCCCTTTCTTTCGCATTACGACAGTTCCACTAATCCTAACCCTCCTCCCAAATCCATGGCGTCCCAAATCTCCATGATCGGCGGTGAGTACAAGGTTAGAACCATCACCGGCGATGAGTTCGACGTCATCTACACCCGTTCTTCCGCGACGGTGAAAGGATGCCTTGCTCGCTTCAGACGCATGTTCGAAAACTCAAATGATGAGTGGGTCGCTAGGCTAGATGTTGACTACACCACAGTCCTGGGACGAGAGAAGGAAGAGAGGAAGAAGCCCGCCGTGATCCAGGTTTGCGTGTATGACTTATGCTTGGTCTACCACATATGCCATGCCGATGTTGAATGCCGGGATTTTAAGAACTTCCTCAAGAGCGACCTAGTCAAATTCGTTACTGTAGACTTTACGAACGACGAAAGAGTCCTGGGTTGGATAGGCCTCGTTGTAGGCAACCCCTTCGACCTCCAGAAGAATCGGCTGCTGCCCTCCAGTGGTTAGCCTTCAATAATGACCCTGGCAGGAGCCATGGTTCATCCTTCGTACGGTAAACTGGAGAAACCTCATTACATGTTTCATCATCATGCATGGAAGCGGAATGTACTAGATATAGACCACATCCACTACGCTGCAATGGATGGTTACCTTTGTTTCAATATCTACAAGGGTTGGATGAAGAGCAAGAGCCAAGTGTGCGCTTCAAGCAAAGAAGTATCGTCCAAGAGGAAGAGGGACAAGGACGAAGTCGAGGACATGGACGAGGACTCCGAGTAAGGTGGCAGTGTCGTTGCTCATGGTGGTTCTAATGCAGTGTCTCCCAGATTAGTTGCATAGTTTAATTTCAGGTGTGCTTAGTTTAATTTGAGGGGTGTGTTGTGCTGAGCCCCCAGCAGAACTATGTTATGTTTCTTCTTGTTACTTTAACTCTTCAGTACATACATACTAGTATTTCTTTAATACTAGAATTTAGCACCCCATTTAAGCACGTACTAGCTTTTTTAATAGTACTATATGCATAATTTGGCGACGAGCGCTCTCTATATGTACCACCTTTTTTTTAATTTCAAGTTTTGCTCCATGGCGCAATCCATCGATACTACTAATGTACAAAAGTATACATTTTTTAAAAGGCTAGAGTACTGTTCATCACATATATAGCCAGTAAAATTCTCAACCTGGAATGACTTGCATGCCATGTAAACCGATACGGAGGAAGTATAATAAAAATGAGGTGATTTTACCGAGCGATCGGCGGGGGAGCATGGCCTGTCATGCAGTCCCACGTGTCATGATGTACCAAGGCGATGCACGTGTCCCTCTTGAGGCATAAGCAATACTATGTGGTTTGAGATGATGGCGAACCGAAGTGTGAAATAATGGTTGTTCGTCCGTCTGGGAAGGTGCGGCATTGTGATTTGACATCTCATTGCTCATTACTACTACTAGGGCGGTACGACTGGGGTGCGTCCCCTTGCTGTTCTGCACTGTTATTTGGTGCTTGACATGTCGACCCGGTTGCTATATGTCCCACATGTCGGTGAAAGGAAGTACAGAATTCATGAAAGGGAGCGTCGATGGAGGAGTATAAGGCACGGCTTGGGTTTTTGCTGCTTCGCGCGATCCATCAATACAAACCCGGACTAAAAAAGGCGAGGGTGGGTCTTTTCCCACGCGGCAGGTAGGGGAGTTTGGCATAGTCTATTCGAGGCAAGGAGGCAGGAAGGGAAACAAGCAAATAAAGGTTGAGCGACTTAGTTTTGGGAAAATCTGATTTTACGGAGTAAGTACCCACTAGGGTTTATAGGGCTCATCTAAAAAACATTCGTTTTTCCGTTGATAAGTCTCAATTCTACTACTAGTAGTAGTACCATCACATGTTGGATTTTAAGGTGCGTTAGATCACCCGATGCAAGCAGTGTCAAGAGAAAACTCACCAATGCATGTAGAAGTTCATGGAAATTTAGTGGTCATTCACGCATTCGTTCTAATTAATGCCTCGGTAAACATAACTTCTTGAGAAAAATGAGCGTACTAATTACTTGTGCAAACTACAAAATTAATTCGACCACTCACCGTCTACCTTGGTTGGAGAGATTTTGAAATTGAGCCATAAACTGGAAAGGAGGGAGTAGTAACTTTTGTCTTGATTACTATTTGTGGCCTTGTATAGATGCGAAATATATTTTTTATAGTGTCCTTGTATAAGTAACTGGAGGGAGTACTAAAGGAAATATATAGTCCAAACAATATGATAATATCTCTAACCAAGGTAGTAGGGACGAGGAGTAAACGGAGGGAGTAGTAAAATTTTCTCCTCGTCCTGCGAGCCACTGCGCGCATGGGCGAGGGAGCGGGCGTAAGGTGTACAATAGTACTACTACTAGTAAGCAAGCTTCACCTCATCCTGTGGGCGGGGAAGATGGCGTACTAAGCAAGCTTCTCCTTGTTCTGCGAGTTGACGGGACAGATCAAAAGTACGCCAGTGTATAGAGCCTTGCCTCTAAGGTAGGCCCCACATGGTTTGCCTCTTTTTTAACATAATGCGTCAAGTCACAATTTTTTTGTTCACCCGTGGTATATGATCCTCCCTCCACCAAGTGGACAACCAGTACACGTGTCAAATTACCACGTGGGCTGCCTTTTTGTACAGAAATGAGCTCCACCGTGTACCCGCGCGGGTGTGGTTGGGAAAGAGACGGGAGTACATGCGCCGTGCGTGCACCTCTTCTCTTCGTGCACATCCCCCACCTACGTGGGTATGTGTGAGAGAGATACAAACCTAGACATAATGCGCCGTCCATCCCCATGCCTCCGCCCAGTCCGACCACCAGTCACCACCACGCCCCACTCGTCCTCACCTTATCTCTCATCTTTCTCCCTCCATTTTTATATACAAGGCCACTATCAAAATTACAATTTGCAGATATACAAGGCCACTAACACTAATCGATGCAATATTAATGGTGTTTGCCTCGTAGTACTAGCAAAGGAGGACCTTAATTATCCCTTGCATGCATGCGAGAGTGTGAGCATTGGCTTGATGTGGATGAAAGAGAAGAATACACATTAATTTACACGACAAACAAGGAAACAAGGTGGCTTGTAACATTGACTTAGAAGACATTAATTTTTGCCTTGGTACCTGTAATATGGGTTTGTGGCCTTGTATACAAAAAATGGGAGTCCGATAAAATTCTCGAGATACCATTTATCCGATAAAATTCTGGAGATATCATTACTGTTTACAAAATGGGATTACTCCTGCATGGGTTAATCACAACAGCTGTTTTGTAAAACATGCATCTTAATGTTCCGTGCAAAGCATGGGCATCTTGCTAGTCCATGAAAACAACACATGGCAAAATTCCACGGCGAACGAGGGATTTGAATCTGTTGGGAGGGGCTGTTTGGATCTTGCCCGGGGTAGCCAAAATATTGGCGACCCTTTTGTCCACCGGTGCCTTTGCCATCGATGAATGAGGAATGGCTCGGGTGCTCATGCATCCTCCAGCGCGCATGTTGGAGACGAGCTCACACAAGCTGTATTTTTTTGTCCCAGCACGCCGCCCGAGCCGCCCGCAGACCGACCGGCGACACGCAAATTGCGCCAACCAACCGTAGCCGCACACATTATGACAACAACTCAACCAACTAGACGAAATTCACGCAAACACGGCGATATTTCATATAAACAACGACGGAAATCATATAAAATACCGGATTTTCATACAAACATGACAGATTTCATTACATTCAAATGAACTACGTGGTGCTAGTTCTGGACATCACATGTATATAATACTTGGCCTAAATGGTCGCCCGTCGATAGATTTGTATTCCTCATGTCCGGTAGCACGATCACCGGACTGCCGGGAGCCTCGGAGGTATATGCTTCAGCGCAAAGGACGGCTCGCTTCCCCACTGCCCAACTGATATCATTGGCTGATGCCTGATAACCCGCAAGTATACAGGATCAATTGTAGCCTCTTTCGATAAGTAAGAGTGTCGAACCCAACGAGGAGCTAAAGGTAGAACAAATATTCTCTCCAGTCCTATCTGCCACTGATACGACTCTACGCACGCTTAGTGTTTTATTTACCTAGAACAAGTATGAAACTAGAAGTACTTTGTAGGTGTTGTTGGATAGGTTTGCAAGAAAATAAAGAGAACGTAAATAAAAGCTAGGGGCTGTTTAGATAAAGATGCAATAAAGTAAATATAGCGAGTGTGGAAAAGTGGTGGTAGGAGTTGTGGAATTGTCCCTAAGCAATTGACTACTTTGCTAGACCGATAGCAAGTTTTATGTGGGAGAGGCATAAGCTAACATACTTTCTCTTCTTGGATCATATGCACTTATGATTGGAACTCTAGCAAGCATCCGCAACTAATGAAGATCATTAAGGTAAAACCCAACCATAGCATTAAAGCATCAAGTCCCCTTTATCCCATACGCCACAACCCCCTTACTCGAGTTTATGCTTCTGTCACTCAAGCAACCCACTATAAGCGAATCATGAACATATTGCAACACCCTACAGCGGGAATCCCTCACGCTTGTGCGACACAGAGGGCACAATAGGACAGCAACATAACCACAAGAAAATTAAACCAATCATAGAAATTCATCAATCACTGATAGGACAACGAAAATCTACTCAGACATCATAGGATGGCAACACATCATTGGATAATAATATGAAGCATAAAGCACCATGCTCAAGTAGAGGGTACAGCGGGTTGCGGGAGAGTGGACCGCTGAATATAGAAGGGGTAAGGTGATGGAGATGTTGGTGAAGATGGCGGAGGTGTTGGTGTAGATCGCGGTGATGATGATGGCCCCCAGCAGCGCTCCAGCGCCACCGAAAGCAAGGGGGAGAGAGCCCCCCTTCTTCTTCTTCTTCTTCTTCCTTGAAGGGTTTCCCCTCTGGTCCTTAGCTCCCATGGCATGGGAGGGGCGAGAGCCCCTCCGAGATTGGATCTGTCTCTCTGTCTCTCTCTGTTTCTGCGTTCTCAGATTCTGCCCTAGCACCATTTCTTTTATATTTGGAGATCCGTAACTCTGATTGGATTGAAACCTTCCCCCATATCTTTTTCCAAAAATTAGCTTTCTTGCGGCCAAAGTAGAGCATCAACCGCCTTACGAGGGGCCCACGAGGGTCAGGGGCGTGCCCAGGGTAGGCAGGCGTGCCCTACCTCGTGGCCACCTCGGGCACCGTTTCGTGTTGATTCTTCCTCCGGAAAATCCCAAAAATTCCAAAATAATTCTCCGTCCGTTTTTATCCCGTTTGGATTCAGTTTGATATGGGTTTCCTGCAAAACATAAAACATGCAACAAACAGGAACTGGCACTGGGCACTGGATCAATTTGTTAGTCCAAAAATAATATAAAAAGTTGCCAAAAGTATATGAAAGTTGAATAATATTGGCATGGAACAATCAAAATTTATAGATACGATGGATACGTATCAGCATCCCCAAGCTTAATTCCTGCTCGTCCTCGAGTAGGTAAATGATAAAAAAGATAACTTTTCATGTGGAATGCTACCTAGCATAATCTTGATCATATGTCTAATCATGGCATGAATATTAAGACACGAGTGATTCAATGCAATAGTCTATCATTTGACATAAACACAATAATACTTCAAGCATGCCAACCAAGCAATTATGTCTTATCAAATAACATGGCCAAAGAAATCTTATCCCTACAAAATTGTATAGTTTGGCCATGCTTCATTTTCGTCACACAAAATGCTCCCATCATGCACAACCCCGATGACGAGCCGAGCAATTGGTTCATACTTTTTAACGCGCTTCAGCTTTTTCACCTCTTACGCAATACATGAGCGCAAGCCATGGACATAGCACTATGGTGATATATGGTGGTGGTTGTGAAGACAAAAAGGGATAAGATAGTTTCACATCAACTAGGCGTATCAACGGGCTATGGAGATGCCCATTAACAGATATCAATGTGAGTGAGTAGGGATTTCCATGCAACGGATCCACTAGAACTATAAATATATGAAAGCTCAAACTGGAAACTAAGTGGGTGCGCATCCAACTTGCTTGCTCATGAAGACCTCGGGCATTTGAGGAAGCCCATCATTGGAATATACAAGCCAAGTTCTATAATGAAAATTCCCACTAGTATATGAAAGTGATAACTCAAGAGACTGTCTATATGAAGAACATGGTGCTATTTGAAGCACAAGTGTGGTAAAAGGATAGTAACATTGCCCGTTCTCTCTTTTTCTCTCATTTTTTTATTTTTTTGGTGGGCTTCTTTTGCCTCTTTTTTATATTTGGGCTTCTTTGGCCTCTTCTATTTTTCATAAAGTTCGGAGTCCCATCCTGACTTATGGGGCAATCATAGTCTCCATCATCCTTTCCTCACTGGGGCAATGCTCTAATAATGATGATCATCACACTTTTATTTACTTACAACTCAATATTACAACTCGACACTTGAACAAAGATATGACTCTATATGAATGCCTCCGGCGGTGTACCGGGATATGCAATGAATCAAGAGTGACATGTATGAAAAATTATGAAGGTGGCCTTGCCACAAATATGATGTCAACTACATGATCATGCAAAGAGCAATATGACAATGAATGCTCAAGTCATGTATATGATGATGATGGAAGTTGCATGGCAATATATCTCGGAATGGCTATGGAAATGCCATGATAGGTAGGTATGGTGGCTGTTTTGAGGAAGATATAAGGAGGCTTATGTGTGATAGAGTGTATCATATCACGGGGTTTGGATGCACCGGCAAAGTTTGCACCAACTCTCGAGGTGATAAAGGGCAATGCACGGTACCGAAGAGGCTAGCAATGATGGAAGGGTGAGAGTGCGTATAATCCATGGACTCACATTAGTCATAAAGAACTCATATACTTATTGCAAAAGTTTATTGGCCCTCGAAGCAAAGTACTACTACGCATGCCCCTAGAGGGATAGATTGGTAGGAAAAGACCATCGCTCGTCCCCGACTGCCACTCATAAGGAAGACAATCAAAGAAACACCCCATGCTTCAAATTTGTCACACAACGGTTACCATACGTGCATGCTATGGGACTTGCAAACCTCAACACAAGTATTTCTCAATTTCACAATTACTCAACTAGCACAACTCTAATATCACCACCTTTATATCGCAAAACTATTACAAGGAATCAAACATATCATATTCAGTGATCTATAAGTTTTATGTAGGATTTTATGACTAACCATGTGAATGACCAATTCCTGTCATCTCTCTAAATAGATATAAGTGAAGCAAGGGAGTTTAATTCTTTCTACAAAAGATATGCCCACTCTCTAACAAATATAAGTGAAGCAAAATAGCATTCTACAAATGGCGGTTTTCTATGTGAAGAGAAACAGGCAATCCAAACTTCAAATATTATAAGTGAAGCACATGAAGCATTCTCTAAAGCCATACTCAAAAGATTTAAGTGAAGAGCAATGAGCATTCTATAAATCAAACAAGGACTATCTCATATCATCATGGTGCATAAAATAAAAGTGAAAACTAAATGCAAAAGACGCTCCAAGACTTGCACATATCGCATGAACGAAACAAATATGAAAACATACCGATACTTGTTGAAGAAAGAGGGGATGCCTTCCGGGGCATCCCCAAGATTAGATGCTTGAGTATCCTTGAATAATTACTTGGGGTGCTTTGGGCATCCCCAAGCTTGAGCTCTTGCCTCTCTTCCTTTTCCTCATATCGAGACCTCCTCGATCAAATACTGCATCCACACAAAACTTCAACAGAAAACTCGGTAAGATCTGTTAGTATAATAAAGCAAATCACTACTCTAGGTACTGTTGCAAACCAATTAATATTTTGTTTTTGCATTGTGTCTACTATAATATAGCTTTTCCATGGCTTAATCCACTGATAGAAATTGATAGATTCATCAAAACAAGCAAACTATGCATGAAAAACAGAATCTGTCAAAAACAGAACAGTCTGTAGCAATCTGAACATTCACCATACTTCTGGTACCCCAAAAATTCTACCAAAATTAGGAAAAATAAAATATTTGTACAGAAAGACAGTGCAAAAGGTATCAGAACAATTTTACGTTCCAGTAAAAAATGTAGAATCGCGCACTACAGCCAAAGTTTCTGTCCTGCACCATACAAACCAACAAGCATTGTAAACATCCTAAAGGCAAACCTTAGCACATTATTTTTATAATACAATGGAATTGCACAAGGGGATAATTATTTTTGTTGAAAATTTTCTGTAACCAAGATTCACAAAGTTTCCATGAGCATGAACAAAGTTCAAGGCTAGCTCCCACTTCAACAATGCTTGTCTTTCTCACTTTCACTTTCCTTTTTGAAAAGTTTTCGGTTCCCCGCTTTATTTTGTTTTTGTTTTTAAACTATATGAAATCACTCAACAGAAATAAATGACTCTCTAAAACTTCCGCGTTGTCTCCCTGGCAGCGCTTTCTTTAAAGCCATTAAACTAGGCATATAGTGCTCAAGTAATGGATCCACCCGGATCCCAAGGTATATCAGAGCCAATTTTAATTAACAATGATTTATAATTTAGTAGTGAGCACAAAGTAACATATATCATGCAACAAGGAAGTCTAACTCTCTTCCTATGCATCGGCATGTCATAAAAGAACAATTCATGCACACATAGTAAAGGCCAATGCATAGTATAAGCAGTTTCTTGCAATTTTATCATATTGGAAACAAAGAGAGGTGGAGATATAGTTCCTCTCTCATAATAATTGCAAGTAGGAGCAGCAAGCACATGCATATTATATCTATCAAAATTATCATGTGCAATGGTAAAAGGCAACCCATCAATATAATCCTTAATAAGCACAAACTTCTCTGATATAGTGTAGTCGGGAGAATTCAAAAAGATAATAGGACTATCATGCGTGGGTGCAATAGTAACAATTTCATGTTTAACATAAGGAACTATAGCAAATTCACCTCCATAAGCATCATTCATATTGGCATCATGGCCACAAGCATAGCAAGCATCATCAAAAAGGGATATTTCAAGAGAATCAAAGGGATCATAACAATCATCATAGCAATCATCCTTCGGTAAGCACAAAGGGAATTTAAACAATGTATGAGTTGAAGAGTTACTCTCATTAGAAGGTGGGCACGGGTAGCTAATCCGCTCTTCCTCCTTTTGTTCTTCGCTCTCCTCCTCATCTTTTTCATCCAATGAGCTCACAGTTTCATCAATTTCCTCTTCCATAGCGTCCTGCAAAATATTAGTCTCTTCTTGGACAGTGGAGAATTTCTCAATATATGGTTTAACATAGGCATTAGAAGCATAATTATCATAACAATATTCAAGTATGACAAAGTTTTCAGAATTGTAAAGAGTGGCATCATACTTTTCAATCAAAGAAGCAATTTCATAAGCACCCTTAAAAGCAACAAATTCTTCAATTTGTTGAACATCATAGTAATTATAAACACCCTTAGCATACAAAGATACGATCCCATTATCCATAAACTCACATTGGTAGGGAAGGTGTTTCTTAGGATTTTCAGACCAACAAGTAACATCATATATTTCACATAAATTCCAAGCATAGCATTGCAAACGATGAATTTGATCTAGTAAAAGTTTCCCTTCTTCAGATATACGGTGTCGCACATAACAAGCATGCTCATCTAAAGATTTGCCCTCAACTAAGCTAGTTGGGGTTTCAGCACGAGCACAAAGGGATCAAAGATGATCCAAGTAAAAAGCTTCAGGAGTGTGATAGATTTTGAGTGGTTCTTCAACCATTGGTGTAGTAGGTACAACTAATTTTTTTGGTATTTTGCGTTTCCTACCCATAAATAAAGATAGGAAACAACTAAGAATAGCAAATAAAAATTACTTAGTGATAAAGCAAACAAGCACACACGAGAATAATCACCCCACGCTATGACTCCCCGGCAACGGCGCCAGAAAAAGGTCTTGATAACCCGCAAGTGTATGGGATCAACTGTAGCCTCTTTCGATAAGTAAGAGTGTCAAACCCAATGAGGAGCTAAAGGTAGAACAGATATTCTCTCAAGTCCTATCTGCCACTGATACGACTCTACACATGCTTAGTGTTCGCTTTACCTAGAACAAGTATGAAACTAGAAGTACTTTGTAGGTGTTGTTGGATAGGTTTGCAAGATAATAAAGATCACGTAAATAAAAGCTAGGGGCTGTTTATATAAAGATGCAATAAAGTAAATATAGCGAGTGTGGAAAATTGGTGGTAGGAGTTGTGGAATTGTCCCTAAGCAATTGACTACTTTACTAGACCGATAGCAAGTTTTATGTGGGAGAGGCATAAGCTAATATACTTTCTCTTCTTGGATCATATGCACTTATGATTGGAACTATAGCAAGCATTCACAACTACTAAAGATCATTAAGGTAAAACCCAACCATAGCATTAAAGCATCAAGTCCCCTTTATCCCATACGCCACAACCCCCTTACTGGGTTTATGCTTTTGTCACTCAAGCAACCCACTATAAGCGAATCATGAACGTATTGCAACACCCTACAACGGGAATCCCTCACGCTTGCGCGACACGGAGGGTACAATAGGACAGCAACATAACCACAAGCAAATTAAACCAATCATAGCAATTCATCAATCACCGATAGGACAACGAAAATCAACTCAGGCATCATAGGATGGCAACACATCATTGGATAATAATATGAAGCATAAAGCACCATGTTCAAGTAGAGGGTACAGCGGGTTGCGGGAGAGTGGACCGCTGAATATAGAAGGGGGAAGGTGATGGAGATGTTGGTGAAGATGGCGGAGGTGTTGGTGTAGATCGCGGTGATGATGATGGCCCCCGGCAGCGCTCCGACGCCACCGGAAGCAATGGGGAGAGAGCCCCCCTTCTTCTTCTTCTTCCTTGACCTTCTCCCTAGATGGGAGAAGGGTTTCCCCTCTGGTCCTTGGCTCCCATGGCGTGGGAGGGGTGAGAGCCCCTCCGAGATTGGATATGTATCTCTGTCTCTCTCTGTTTCTCCGTTCTTAGATTCTGCCCTGGCACTGTTTCTTTTAAATTTGGAGATCCGTAACTCCAATTGGATTGAAACCTTCGCCCAGATCTTTTTCCAAAAATTAGCTTTCTTGCGGCCAAAGTAGAGCATCCACTGCCTTATGAGGGGCCCACGAGGGTCACGGGCATGCCTAGGGTAGGCAGGCGCGCCCCACTGCCTCGTGGCCACCTCAGGCGCCGTTTCGCGTTGATTCTTCCTCCGGAAAATCCCAAATATTCCAAAATAATTCTCCGTCCATTTTTATCCCGTTTGGATTCCGTTTGATATGGGTTTACTGCGAAACATAAAACATGCAACAAACAGGAACTGGCACCGGACACTGGATCAATATGTTAGTCCAAAAATAATATAAAAAGTTGCATAAAGTATATATGAAAGTTCAATAATATTGGCATGGAACAATCAAAAATTATAGATACGACGGAGACGTATCAATGCCGAAGATTATGGTGGAAGGGGGCTTCCCCGCTTCCGTGGAGCCCATGCGGGGTCGACGAAGGTCCTCGCAACAAAAGGACCCGGCAAGACACCTGCTGTGTACGCCGGTGTCGCCTCCGCGGTGGCCTTCATGGGACCCAAGCGGCGGCGGCCTCCCGTGTTCTACTTCTCCTCGATGATGGTGGCGGACGTGGAGGCGCTGGCCACCGACTCGTCGCTCTCCATGCACCCGGCTTCTATCGCTGCTTGCATGGTGCGGCCGCCGGCATGGGAGTCTCGGCCACAGAAACGGGAGATGCGGTACGAGGCGGCGGCATGGACGGCAGCAACGATGCCCGTGCGCGGCTCCTCACCAAGCTGGCATGGAGCAGCGAGTTGCTGAACTACGCGCCGGCTTGGGGTGACAACTGGCTCCGTCGGGCGAGGGGAGGGAGGAGGATCAGCGATCTGCATAGCTCATATCCGGCAGGCTACCTAGCTGGCTTGGATGCGGATAACTACACTTCGTAAGCCATTGTAACAGTGGACAAAATGGTGAAGGAGGAGATAGGGGAATGGTAGAGGTGTGTGATTCTTGGCCGGCGTTTGGCCTCGTTTAAATAGGAGATTAAATAGATGGCGGATGGGAGGAGCTCGGCCGACATTGCGTTTAATGCTGGCATGGTCATGAACGGACGTGTGTCCAGAGTGGGTTTCTCGGCTTCCACACGGGTGGGTTTCATGGAGGCGTTTGAATGTGGCAAGGACACGTGTTCAGCCGGGCATGCAGCGAGTGGCGCCCTCGACTCTGACGTAGGACACTGTGCCATTCTTCCACTGATGTGTGGGCTCTTTGGGTACATGGCCTACATGTGAGTGACCCAACGCAGGCAGCACACAACAGAGGAACCTTTGGTGGGCCAGGGCGGTTAGAAGCGGGCATTTCATAAACCGATGATTGTTCATTGAGTGTGACATCATCTTTTTTCATGTAGATAAGCCTACTATGTTGATAGCCCGTTCGATACATTGTGATTCATAAAGACTGCCGCAAACATCAAGGTTCTGCTTATCACAGATAAGATTGATTAATACTCGTAACAATCCATGTCCTTAACAAAGGGTGCATGCACGTATAGGTTAAGCGTGTGTCTTGCGTCGTGTGTTGTGTGCATGCAGGCGTGTGAGTGTTGCATGCATGCAAGGGTACGTTTCAGTGTTGCATGCATGTGTGCGTACGTGCGTGTGTTCGTGAGTGCATGTGTAAGTGTCAGTGTTGCACGCCTGCATGCGTGCTTGTGTTCATTATGTGTACGTGTCAGTGTTGCACGCCTGCAGGCGTGCGTGTCTTGTGTGCGTGCATGTGTACGTGCAGGATGAGGCTACACGTCAGTCGACTGACTTATTCATCTCTGGTCATTAGATTTTCCTGCCGTTGGATATGAAATCAAGGGCCTGCAGTTTATTATCAAACTCCACCCCCGAGCCGCCAGCCACCATCGGCCGAACCGCCGGACCCCGCCGCCCGCGGCCGGCTCACACCGCCACACTGCCCCGCCCGCCCCGAAACCACTCCCAACCGCCTATCTGCCGCCGCACCGGCCATCCCTCTAGGCCCCCCGCGCCGAGCTTTTTCTCCCCACCCCACCGCCCAATCAACGCCCCCCCCCCACCACCGGCGACTGCCAACCAGAGGTCTCACGACTTTGAATACCCACCGACCACTAAATTATTACCATTTTTTCCTTCATATACGCGCTAACGTGTGGTCCCTATGATAATGTGCGCTGCTGAATGTGGACCGTTTGACTGGTCAATTGATCCTGTCATCAACAAATTACGGAGTTGTATGGTGAGCCAGTGACTGTATGATCACCCTAAAATGTACTCCCTCCGTTCCCAAATATTTGTCTTTCTAGAAATTTCAAATGGTTACAACATACGAATATATGTAGACATATTTTAGAGTGGAACGTCTCCTCCCACTGAACGCACATCCCCGGAAAATACTGAAATTAAAACAGGATAAATGCGAGCACCGGGACTTTAACCCTGGTGGGCTCGAGAAACCACTGTCCTCCTAACCATCCAACCACATGTTGGTTAGCATGACAAAATGTATGTGGTGATCGTGATGAGCTTATTCTGAAGTCCAGTGACCATATCGTGCTTTCGCTTCAAATAAAATGACCGTAAGTGTCGTCAACAAAATACGGAGCACGCATCAAATGCAAAGTCCGTGAGTGTCATCAAGAAAATATGGAGATGTATCGTGAGCTAGATACCGTATGATCACCACGAGAATGTATACGATGACCGTAATGAGCATATTCGGAAGTCCAGTGACCGTATAGTGCTTTAGCTTGAAATACATTGACCGTCACGCGTGAATGTGTCATGGGCATGCATACTTTTAGAGGGCCAAGAGATAGTTTGTGTGCGTACGTGAAAGTGGTGTAGAAAGAGGGGGTGTCCGGTGGAGACAAGGAGAGATATGCCCTTTGTTTCTCTTTCCTGTGACTAATATTTTAGGAGAATATATAAACATTCACAATGCAGAACAAATATTTTTGGATGCACCATGCAGTTAACTTTCATGTATAACATTGTACTATTTTATATGCTTATTTTCTTAGTGGCCAATTGCGTGTGTGGTGTGGTGGGCACATCATTTCTAGTTGTGGTGGGTCAACATGAGGACTCATGGGTCGGTTCTATCCTGCGCCACATATAGGTTGGACCGAGACGCGTTATACGAAGACCCATGTGGATGACTCGGCATACAACACGAAGCTGCCAAAGTTGCGGAGGACTCTATCCCCACTGGTGATAAGCCGACTATATATGATTTGTAACCCTAGGCCCCTGGTATGTTATAGAAGCTTGGGGGCTAGTTCGTCGATAGTATACACACACGCACAATGCCTGGTATTCACTTGTACTTTGTACACACCCCTATCACTAATATACAATACTAGGAGTAGGCTTTTTCCTCAACTACAAGGGTCCGAACTAGGGTAAAACTTTGTCTCATATTACCATCCAGCCCAACAGTCAGGGATATCTTACCGAATGATATGATGGAATCATATCTGTCAACTACTAAGAGAGAGGTGTGTCTGGGGGGGGCAATGTGTGCGAGAGAGGCCTAAAGATAATGTGCATGCGGGAGACACGTAGGCACATATATGTGCGTATAGAGGGCTAGTAGAGACCATGCGTGCGTATATATGCATGTGAGAGAAATAGTGTTTTCCAACTGAGATTAGTGAAAAGAGTGGTACATAGTAGTCAGAAAGAGAGAGAGAGAGAGAGAGAGAGATACAGAGAGAGAGAGAGAGAGAGAGAGAGAGAGAGAGAGAGAGATACAGAGAGAGCATGTGCGTGAGACACCCCGTCACCCCGAGGGAGATTGTGAGCATGTGTGAAAGAGAAATGCCGATGCATATAAAGTGTGTGCACCTATGCGTTAGATAGAGAGATATATAGCGCGTTTGTGAGAACGGGCCGAGGCATAGTGCATCTACGTGTAAAAGGCGGTTATATGCATTAAATTAAAATACAAATGGCATTTTTATTTTTGGATGAGATCATGAATTTTGTAAATTGCGTATGGACGAAAATCAGTCTATCAGACACCCATACTCTATTGAATTCTAGCATGTGCATGTGTTTATTTCATATTATGATCCATAGAGTGAGAGCGGTTTGAAATACAGGCAATGGATGATTTTGCAATTCATATATAAACATTAATTAGTGCACTTTATACATTTGTCACTTGCATGGATACATTCCAAATTGCTAGCTACTAAATAGAATACATGTCGAATTCAACATAAAGGGAGTTTTGAATATTCGAATTCATAGGAAGTGCATTCATCTATTTGAACCCAAGATAATGGCATTTGTAAATCAGATGTAAAAGGGGGCATTAATCTTTGTTGTGCGTTTGAACATGCTATATATATATACACACACATGTCTAACTTTTTTTTGCAACCAAAGAGATTATATCTGGAACCATGCATGAACTGAGGTAAGTTGCATATTTTTTAATATATACTCGTGTACAATTTATATTCAAATGTACCCCCTCCATTCCAAAATAATCGTAGCTTTAGGATTTTCAAGAGTAAAGATTTGTGAAGTTTGACAAATCCTGAAAGTTCAATTCAAGAGAACCGAAAACGTTAATGCTTCTGCTCCCAAATATTGAACGAAGTGCCAAATAGGCCTCTGGTCACCCGAAACCGCGCGAGACTAATGTTTGGTGGTAGGAAATTACTGTCCTGACTCTGGCGCGTGTAGCCTATCGGCCCGATGTCCAAAGGTCTAAACCGGGGTAGGTTTGTAACTTCACCAAGACGCTAGTCTCAACCACCTCCGAGAAGCATTCATACACCATGGGCGCCTAAACACCCATGCGCCCGGCCAAAATCTATCCTGCCCACATTTGGGACACCTGAGATTCCTGTCCTACCCCCAACCCGCAATATGTCCGAAATTTTAGATGGGGGCAAAGTTTGTAACTTTCCCCAAATTTCAAACAAGCACGTCTCAAACCGAAACATTGTTCCCCCTTAGTTCCCCGCCTCCCTCCATTTCCCCATTCATACTCCATGGGCGCCAAAACACCCTCTCCACCAGCCGCGAAACCCCAGCCTCCTCCGTCCTCCACCCCATAGCGCCCAATCCACCGCCACCCTCCTCCATCACGCAGGAGCCGGTACCCCGACGTCGTCGTCCAACGCAACCGCAACCGCAACGCCCTCAAGGACTTAGCAGCTGAAGTCGAGGCAGAGCTGCCTCCATGACGCCAACACCGATGTGTGCCATACCAGAACCACTCTGACCATGCCGTCCTGCACCTCACTGTTGCTGCTCCACTGTCGCAACCGTCCACCGCACTGGAGCTGTTCCCGTTACGCCATTGTTCGCCGCCTCTGATTTGGTTCCCCGCCGCTGACAGACGGCCACCGCACCACACTCAACAACTTGGCCATGGGTTCGTCCAAGGCTCCACCGTCCTCCACAACTTCTCGTTTCCAGCGAACCATAAGAAGATCGTTGGAAAAACAGAAGGAGGACACAACACTGCCAATAGAAAGAGGTACTCCTCTTCCCTTATTCATGCAAATCTTACATCTCTGCTCACACCGTATTCATCCCAAGAAAGAAACTAGTTGAGTGCTTCTTACTGCATCTTCTTCGTGATACTAAATGCCTTTACTATTTCACCTTTGCTAGAGGTCAGTAGCCCGCCTGGATTTCAATTCAGGGTCAGTCGAACCGCAATTAAAAGAAGCAGCACCCGCTTAGGCGCGCGGAGCACCTAGTTTGCCTGTTCGCCGGGGAAGCGGCACATCGGTGTTTATCATAGGGGTGTGGGGCGCAGGAGCTGCTTGCGCCCGATCTGGAGGTCGGCGGGGCTTGAATGGATGGCCGGGGGGCGGTGCCAAGCACGGCATGCGATGAGGTCGAGGGGAGGCCGCAGGCAGGGGACTGGGCTGGTGGTCGTTGGCATTTCGAGGAAGATCGTCAACACTGATAGGCTGGAGGTAGATGAAGGCGATCTGCCCGTTCTTTGTACATCGGACGGTGCAGAAAAAATGGACTAGCTTATTTGTTTTTAGTCGACTGTTATTTTCATAGAATCCTATAGTAATTTAGTGTGCCATGCATGTTGTAGAGCTATCATATGTCTCCCATCATTTATTTCTCACCAACCTGCTACCTGCTACCTTTACACTATACTAATTGTGCACACACTTCACCCATACTCACACTATTGTTTTTTATGCATGGGTATTTCAGACTCTGACGCAGTATTGATGAATGCAAAAAAGAAAAGACAGAAGTCGCTCTAGTGCAATTCGAAGATAAGCACTAAGCGTTTCAGCGCTCTAAAGGGCGCAGTGTCAGCAGTTGGAGACAGTAAACGTAGCTTTGCAGTTGATGATCTCAATTGCCACACACAACCATCCCAGGTGCTTGCTTTAACTTTGCGCTGTCAAATGTGGTTGCATGTTGCATATGGTGTCTAGCTTGTATTGCTTCCAATTTGGTTAAATTGCATCTGCTTACTTTACACATTATACCTTTGATAATGACATGCCTTCCTGTTTTTGATACATACTACATATGTCTGTTAACCATGTTCGTACATCAAACTAATGCTTCTTTGTATCCCTCGTCAATCGCTTATGATGAGACAGTCACCCCAGTGGGTTACTGTGAGACGCCCTACTTGTTTAAAGAGTGCAGTGTCATCCTCCCCACATGATTCTCAAGAAACAGCAAGGCTAAATGAAGATAGTCAACGTAGCTCTCTAGTTGATGACCGCAATTCCCCCACACCACCATCGCAGGTGCTTGCTCTTACTTGGCAGTGTGATATGTGGTTACATGTTGCATATGGTGTCTACCTTGTAATGCTTCTAATTAGGGTAAATTGCATCTGCTTAGTTAACACATTATACTTGTGAATATGACATGACTTCTTGTTTTTGGTACATACTATGTCTTTCTATTAACCATGTTTTTAAATCAAACTACTTTTCTTGTGTATCCCTCAGCAATCACTGTTGACGATACACCTTCAAGTTGACAGTGTAATATTGGTTTCATCTTGCATATAATTTCAAACATGTATTGCCTCTAATTTGTACAAGTGTCACTTATAATGAGACACATCTAACTTGATAGAGTGATTTTGGTTGGATCTTTCATATGTTGTCTAGATTGCATTCCTTCCAATTTGTTGAAATGCCTTCTGCTTAGCGTTTTTCATACATATTCCATCCTCCTACAATGTGGTTGCCATACATAAAAGTTGTGTTCGTCAGTATCATGCATCAACGAATTTGGAAGTGTGAATTTCATTCCTTTTTCTTGTGTGTTTACTCGACAAGGCAAAATCTAAAAGTTCGAAGGCACAGAATGATGGTGGTCCACTGGAGCAATCTAAACAGATGATCTCTGCAGATTCTCCTGCTACTCGTACTGCAGTGCTAGTTCCAAATCTCATCTCCCCTACTCCACAACCCAAGGTGCTTGCTCTAACATGGCAATGTGATATCTGGTTGCATGTTGCATATGGTTCCTAGCTTGTATTGCTCCTAATTTGTTAAATTGCATCTCCTTAGCTTACACATTATACATGTGAATGTGACACGCCTTCCTGTTTTTGGTACATACTACATCTGCCTACCACACCATGTTCTTACATCAAACTACTGTTCTTGTGTATCCTACATCTATTGCTTATGATGAGACAGTCACGCCCGTGGGTTAATACGAGACGTGCTACATTTATAAAGAATGCAATTTCATCCTCTCCACATGATTCTCAAGAAACAACAAGCCTAAATGAAGATATTGAACATAGCTCTGTACTTGAAGACCGCACTTCCCCTACACTACCATCACAGGTGCTTGCTCTAACTTCGCAGTGTGATATGTGGTTGCATGTTGCATACGGTGTCTAGCTTGTAATGCTTCTAATTAGGGTAAATTGCATATGCTTAGTTTACACATTATACCTGTGAATATGACATGCCTTCCTATTTTTGGTACACACTACATCTATGTGTTAACTGAAGGAAATATGCCCTAGAGGCAATAATAAAGTTATTATTTATTTCCTTATTTCATGATAAATGTTTATTATTCATGCTAGAATTGTATTAACCGGAAACATGATACATGTGTGAATACATAGACAAACTGAGTGTCACTAGTATGCCTCTACTTGACTAGCTCATTAATCAAAGATGGTTATGTTTCCTAGCCATGGACAAAGAGTTGTCATTTGATTAACGGGATCACATTATTAGGAGAATGATGTGATTGACTTGACCCATTCCGTTAGCTTAGCACTTGATCGTTTAGTATGTTGCTACTGCTTTCTTCATGACTTATACATGTTCCTATGACTATGAGATTATGCAACTCCCGTTTAACTGGGTGATTATAAAGGTGCTTTACAGGTGTCTCCGAAGGTACATGTTGGGTTGGCGTATTTCGAGATTAGGATTTGTCACCCTAATTGTCGGAGAGGTATCTCTGGGCCCTCTTGGTAATACACATCACTTAAGCCTTGCAAGCATTGCAACTAATGAGTTAGTTGCGGGATGATGTATTATGGAACGAGTAAAGAGACTTGCCGGTAATGAGATTGAACTAGGTATTGAGATACCAACGATCGAATCTCGGGCAAGTAACATACCGATGACAAAGGGAACAACGTATGTTGTTATGCGGTCTGACCGATAAAGATCTTCATAGAATATGTGGGAGCCAATATGAGCATCCAGGTTCCGCTATTGGTTATTGACCGGAAACGTGTATCGGTCATGTCTACATTGTTCTCGAACCCGTAGGGTCCGCACACTTAAGGTTTCAATGACAGTTATATTATGAGTTTATGAGTTTTGATGTACCGAAGGAGTTCAGGGTCCCGGATGAGATCGGGGACATGATGAGGAGTCTCGAAATGGTCGAGATGTAAAGATCGATATATTAGACGACTATATTCGGACTTCGGAAAGATTCCGAGTGATTCGGGTATTTTTTGGAGTACCGAAGAGTTACGGGAATTCGCCGGGGAGTATATGGGCCTTATTGGGCCATACGGGAATAGAGGAGAGAGACCGAAAGGAAGGAGGTGCACAGCCCCCCTCTGGTCCGAATTGGACAAGGGGTGCAGCCCCCTTTTCCTTCCTCCTCTCCCCCTCTTTCCTTCTCTCCTACTCCAACAAGGAAGGGGGGGAGTCCTACTCCCGGTGGGAGGAGGACTCCTCCTGGCGCGCCCCTCCTGGCCGGCCGACCCCCTCCCCCTGGCTCCTTTATATACGGGGGCAGGGGGCACCTCTAGGGAGAACAACAATTGATCCCTAGGATCTCTTAGCCGTGTGCGGTGCCCCCCTGCACCATAGTCCACCTCGATAATATCGTAGCGGTGCTTAGGCAAAGCCCTGCGATGGTAGAACATCAAGATCGTCACCACGCTGTCGTGCTGACGGACTCTCCCTCGACACTCGGCTAGATCGGAGTTCGAGGGACATCATCGAGCTGAACGTGTGCTAGAACTCGGAGGTGCCGTAGTTTCGGCGCTTGATCGGTCGGGCCGTGAAGACGTACGACTACATCAACCGCGTCATTCTAACGCTTCCGCTTTCGGTCTACAAGGGTACGTAGACGACACTCTCCCCTCTCGTTGTTATGCATCACCATGATCTTGTGTGTGCGTAGGATTTTTTTTTTGAAATTACTACGTCCCCAACATTAACCTTGTTCTTACATGAAACTACCTCTCTTCTGTATCCTCCATCAATCACTTACGATGAGTCAACTTTATTCGTTGCATATTGCATATTATTTCTAGCTTGTTTCCATGTATTGCTTCTAATTTGGTCAAATAGATTTCTTATGGCACCCTTTTAATTTGGCAGAGTGATATTGGTTTCATCTTTCATATGGTTTCTAGCTTGCATTGATTCTAACAAGTTCAAGCACCTTGTGCTTAGTTTACACTTTATACATCATACATGTCAATATGTCATGCCGTCCAGTTTTTCATACATATTCCATCCTCCTATCATGCGGCTGCCTTACATGAAAGTAGTGTTCGTCTGTATCATACATCAATGGGTTCTGAAGAGCAAATTTTATTCCTTTTTTTCTTGTGGGTTTGACTTGACAAGGCAAAATCAAGAAAGAGGAAGGAAAAGAGTAAGGAAGGCGATGATGGTGGTCCTCTGCAGCAATGTAAACGGAGCATCTGTACCGATTCTCCTCGTACTGATAGTGCATTACAAGGTCCAAGTCTCCGTTCCCCTACTCCACCATCCAAGGTGCTTGCTCTAACTTGGCAGTGTGATATCTGGTTGCATGTTGCATATGGTGTCTAGCTTGTATTGCTCATAATTAGTGTAAACTGCATCTGCTTAGCTTACACATGATATGTGTGAATATGACACGCTTTCCTGTTTTTAGTACATACTATATCTTTCTATCACACTATGTTCTTACATGAAACTACTCTTCTTGTGTATCCTGCATCAGTCACTTATGATGGGACACCTTTAAGTTGGTAGTGTGATATTGGTTTGCGTCTTGAATATGATTTCTAGCATGTATTGCTTCTAGTTTGATGAACACCACCTATGACGAGACAGTTTTAACTTGGCAGAGTGATATTGATTGCACCTTCCATATGGTGTCTAGTTTGCAGTGCTTCTAATTTGTGAAGTGCCTTCTGCTTAGTTACCACATCATAGGTGTGAATATGTCAAGTCATCCATTTTTTCGTACACATTCCATCCTCGTATCATGACTTTGCCTTTCATCAGAGTAGTGTTCGTCAGTATCAGGCATGAATGAGTTCTGAAGAGCGAATTATATTCCTTTTCCTTGTCGGTTTGACCTCACAATGCAAAATCAATAAAGCTGAAGGAAATTGGCAAGGCATTGGATGATGGTGGTCCTTTCGAGCAACTAAAACGGAGGTTCTCTACAGATTCTAGTCCGCCATCCTCCCAACAAGATTCGCAAGACAATGCAAGGCTAGACAGTCAACATAGCTATGTAGATGATGAGCACATCTCCCCTACTCCACCATCACATGTGCTTGCTCTAACTTGGCACTATTATATGTGGTTGCATGTTGCGTATGATGTCTAGCTTGTATTGCTTCTAACTTTGTTGAATTGCATCTTCTTACTTTACACATAATGCCTGTGAATATGACATGTGTTCCTGTTTCTAGAACATACTATATCTGATCACATGATGTTCTTACATCAGACTACTTTTCTTGCATATCCCGCATCTGTCACTTATGATAAGGCACCTTTAAGTCGCCACTGTGATATTGGTTGTGTCTTGCATATGATTTCTAGCATGTACTGCTTCTAATTTGTTAAAACGCCATACAGTTTGAACTTGGCAGAGTGATATTGGTTGCATCTTTCATATGGTGTCTAGCTTGAAATGCTTCTAATTTGTTGAAATGCCTTCTGCTTAGTTACCACATCATAGGTGTGAATATGTCATGCCATCCTGTTTTTCATACATACTCCATCGTCGCATCATGTGTTTACCTTTCATCCGAGTAGTGTTCGTCACTATCATGCATGAATGAGTTCTAAAGAGCGAATTTTATTCCTTTTTCTTATCAGTTTGACTTCACAATGCAAAATCATTACAGCTGAAGGAAATTAGTCCGACCGTGGATGTGTAGCGACCCGACCTCAAACGGTCAAGTCTCTGTGCTTAAGTGTCATCCCTGGATCGGTATGCTGACACACACAGTACTCGAGGATTTATAACAGAGGTAAATCACATGTATAAAGTAACATAAATACTATTACCTCAATCCATATAGAGGAAGAACAACAAGGTTGTGGATTCCCATCAACACCAACGACAAAGTTGAGTGTAGAAATCATAACCCTAACGTATCACTTACTCGTCGTAAGATTCCTGCAACATGACACGTTGCAGCCACAAAGGGTCAGTACATTGAATGTACTGGCAAATTCACACCATAGGATAAATGATGAATAATAGCTATCACTACATGCATATTTGGCTGGTGGAAAGCTCTAAGTTTATAATGTTTTGCGAAAAGCCAATTTTTTCCTACTGCAAAGGAATATATTTTATTTAACTACAAAGTTTGTTGAAAACATTGAGAAGGTTCCTCCAACTCAATCCCAAATTAATAATCATCAACCCAACAAATTATTTAAGTAATGTGATGAGATCAACATGATAATCCAAGAACTAGATACTCAAGATGTCCATAACCTGGGACACGGTTAACCATGATTAGTTTGTACACTCTGCAGAGGTTTGCACACTTTTCCCCACAAGACTCGATCGCCTCCGTTGGATTTCTCGCACTACATGATGTTTGAGAAACGGATGACCGAGACACAGTCTTTCAGAAGCATTAACTCTCTACTCCGGGTAGACAGTACCACCTACAACCCACTACATCTGCTAGTCTACCTCTTCAAGAGCTCACACAACTTAATCAACTATGCTAGAGCCCATAATATCTTGTGGCTACACATGGAAGTTTTCTATCATGAATAATCTTATGATCCCTTTGAGCCTGCGTGGCGGTCCATAGGAAAATCACACGGTACCCAGGGATTTCCAAAAAAACAGACAACACTGGGTACTCCAGGTGCCTCAGTCCACCCAGATGTGTATTAAAGTTGCCACCTTAAGTTGAACCATTAATTAACAATCTCACATCTATCATGGATACACTCAAACCCAATACACTCAAACTAATGCATAAAATCTGGGTATGAAAGGGATATGATCAAAGTGTGAACTTACCTGTACTGTTGATGAAGAAGCTTCGCACTCAATACTCCTGATATTTCTACTCGTCACACTCCGGTCAATCTATCGTAAGCAAGCAATAGTAACCACACATAAGCAATCACTCAAAAGATCGGAAAGAACGAAGAAAACAATTCGAAAAACTTCGAAACCAAGCAAATAACTCTTGCAACAGAGAACAATTTCTAACAGTACCAAAACTATGTGATTTTGGCCTTATCAGAAAGTTTAGGTCAAGAGCTTCGATTTGCAAAAAGAATTGACTAAATTGGGGTTATAAAACTCAAGTTATGATCAAACGAAGTTCAAATACTAAACTATTTGAATTCAAATTTAAAACTTTCAAAAACAAGTGTAAGTTGTTTTACTGGATATAGGGGATCATAACGAAGAAGTAGGCGTTGGTTTCGTTGGATTTGGATACACGAGTAAAAAGTTGTGAGAGTTTGAAAACCAGTGGCTAATCTGAAAATAAAATAACTACAACTAGGTCCCTGGCTACGTGGCAGAATACTACTGGCTGAAAACCATTCACTGTGAATCTAAAACAGCGAACGTTCACTAAATAGAACGTACCGGTTAGAAAATAAAAAAACAACTAGATCTAATCGCATCCCTAGATCTAGGATCAGACGGACGAGAGAGCTCTGGGGTGTACCGCGGCGGTTGACGGCGTCGGCAGGGAGGAAGACGGCAGCGGTGGCTTCGGACGTTGATGGGGCGGCGGCTCCGGTGGGTCTCTGGCAGCGGCGAGGGCGTCAGGGGGCTCGACGCGGCGTGGCGGTGAGGATGGAGGGGGCGGCATTGGTCGGGAGTGGCGGGGCGGAGCGTGGGACGAATCGGCGGATCTCGCCGGCGGCGGCGGCAGGTGGTGAGTGCGGCAGAGCTGCGAGAGGAGGAGAAAGAGGGGCCGGGGTGGCGCCTCGATATTTAAAGGCGGAGGGGTGGTCGAGGCGTGGAGGAGGGGCAAGTAGAGGCGGCGGCGGTGTCCGTGGCGACCACGGCGGCGGCGCTGGCGTGCAGGTGGCAGTCTCCCACTCGGCGGAGGAAGGCGGTGCGGCTGGGCTGGGCTTGGCTGAGGAGCTGGGCCGGCCTAGTCGACGGGAGATAGTTTTTTTTAAATACAGACAGACAAAAAAACAAAAAACCACAAATACTAAAAACGATATATAGGCATATTATATATCAAAATTTTCAGAAAATTATTTTCTACAACATGAACATTATTCTAGCTTCAACGAAAATCCACAAAAATTCAAATAAATCAAAGAGTTCTACAACTCTAATAAAATCCAATAAAAATCATTTTAAAAATACCAAAATATTTCAAACTTATTTCTCTCCAATTTTCTATTGTAGGGAATCATGTTACCCTGTTTTCCATATATATATATTATATATATATATATATATATATATATATATATTGGAGAAAAATAATTTGAATAACACTCAATTAAGTCCAAATTAAAAATAATTTTCAATGGGACTTTAAATTCGATTTCTTTTAAACTCCCAACTCATATTTCATATGTTTTGAAGAAGTCATTTTATCTTCTCTCATGAAAATCATTGAGTTGCATGAAGTTTATGAATTGGAAATATTTCTGAATGAAATCCAAATCTTTTCAAAACCCTTTTTTTCATTTATTTAAATGTAAGAAGTCATATTATCTTGACTCCAGGGTTTTGTGTTTGAAAAGAATTTGAATCCATGGAGATCAGAAAGCAAAGGTGAAAGTTTTGGGAAAGTCCTTTTATTCCCTCTCATTTAGCTTTCAAAAGTTTCAAATTTCACTCAATCAATCACACAACAATCAAACAAACAATCAATCTATCTATTTATTATAACATTCCAAAATTAAGAATTTTGGGATGTTACAGGATGATGGTGGTCCTTCGGAGCAACTCAAACAGGGGGTCTCTACAGATTCTACTCCGCCATCCTCCCAACAAGATTCGCAAGACAACACAAGGCTGGACAGTCAACGTAGCTGTGTAGATGATGAGCACATCTCCCCTACTCCACCATCATAGATGCTTGCTCTAACTTAGTACTATTATATGTGGTTGCATGTTGCGTATGATGTCTAGCTTGTATTGCTTCTAACTTTGTTGAATTGCATCTGCTTACTTTACACATAATGCCTGTGAATATGACACATCTCCCTATTTCTAGAACATACGTTTACATGATGAGCACATCTCCCCTTGTAGGACCTTGAGAAGAGGTGTCTAGAGGGGGGTGATTAGACACTAAGTACCAAAGTTGCAGTTTTTAACTTCTTTAAGTTTCAGTGGAGTTTAGGCACAAATTTAACATTCACAACATATAGCAAGCAAGCATGCAAAGAGTATATGAGCAGCGGAAAGTAAAGCATGCAACTTGCAAGAATGTAAAGGGAAGGGTTTTGGAGGATTCAAACGCAATTGGAGACACGGATGTTTTTGGCGTGGTTCCGATAGGTGGTGCTATCGTACATCCACGTTGATGGAGACTTCAACCCACGAAGGGTAACGGTTGCGCGAGTCCACGGAGGGCTCCACCCAAGAAGGGTCCACGAAGAAGCAACCTTGTCTATCCCACCATGGCCGTCGCCCATGAAGGACTTGCCTCACTAGCGGTATGTCTTCACGAAGTAGGCGATCTCCTTGCCCTTACAAACTCCTTGGTTCGACTCCATAATCTTGTCGGAGGCTCCCAAGTGACACCTAGCCAATCTAGGAGACACCACTCTCCAAGAAGTAACAAATGGTGCGTTGATGATGAACTCCTTGCTCTTGTGCTTCAAATGATAGTCTCCCCAACACTCAACTCTCTCCATAGGATTTGGATCTGGTGGAAAGAACATTTGAGTGGAAAGCAACTTGGGGAAGGCTAGAGATCAAGATTCATATGGTAGGAATGGAATATCTTGGCCTCAACACATGAGTAGGTGGTTCTCTCTCAAAACTGGTAAGTTGGAAGTGTAGGTTCATTCTGATGGCTCTCTCCACGAATGAAGAGAAGGTGGTGGGGTATATATAGCCTCCACACAAAATCTAACCGTTACACACAATTTACCAATCTCGGTGGGACCGAATCAACAAACTCGGTCAGACCGATTTAGTAAACCTAGTGACCGTCAAGATTTTCGGTGGTACCGAAATGCAACTCGGTAGGACCGATATGGTTAGGGTTAGGGCATAACATAATCTCAGTGAGACCGATTACACAAACTTGGTGAGACTGATTTCGGTAATTAGCTAACCAGAGAGTTGGTCAGGTAAACTCGGTGGGACCGATTTGCTCTTTTCGGTGAGACCGAAATGTTACAAAAGGGAAAGAGAGAGTTTACATTGCAATCTTGGTGGGACCGATCACTCACTCTGGTTAGACCGAAACGTTACGAAGGGAAACAGAGAGATTACAGTCCCATCTCGGTGAGACCGAGATCCCTATCGGTGAGACCGATTTGCCTAGGGTTTGTGGCAGTGGCTATGACATTTGAACTCGGTGGCGCCGGATAGAAAGAATCGGTATGACCGATTTGACTTTAGGTTTAGGTCATATGTGTGGAAGTGGGAAAGTGGTTGAGGGTTTTGGAGCATATCACTAAGCACTGTGGAGCAAGAAACTCATCAAGCAACACCTCATCCCTTCTTGATAGTACTGGCTTTTCCTATAGACTCAATGTGATCTTGGATCACTAAAATGTAAAATGAAGAGTCTTGAGCTTGAAGCTTTAGCCAATCCTTTGTCCTTAGCATCTTGAAGGAGTTCCCACATCCTTTAGTCCATGACACTCCATTGTTGAACTTATCTGAAACATACTAGATAAAAGTGTTAGTCCAACAAGAGATATGTTGTCATTAATTACCGAAACCACCTAGGGAGCACTTGTGCTTTCAATCTCCCCCTTTTTGGTAATTGATGACAACATACATCAAAGCTTTAGATAAGGATATAAAGAATAGCAAGTAAAGCTTTGGAAAGACATGTAACAAGCATAGGCTCCCCCTACATGTATGCAAACATGTGAATATGGAATATAGAAGCATGTGAGAGCATAACCATGATAGAGTAGGCAATGAGTTACTTGTATTTTGGCCATATGCATCAGAGCAAAGAATATTAAAGAAAATATCTTCATGCTCATGAGTCCTTCTTGCAAACAGTATGTACATCAGCAAGAATTCCTCATACACATGATTGTGATGCATATACTTACCTTGTAGTCTTGAGTTGGCTTAGGATGGAATGAACCTGCGTAAACAAGGTTAGATGACACAGGCACATCTACTAGCCAAAGCAAACAGAAGAAACCACAAGAATACCAAGACTGGGATGGCATGTAGAGAGTGAGTACTAAGTACCACATTGGATTAGTCATGTCCCCAAGAGTAAAGATATGCAATGAATTTAAATGATTTCTTTCCCTTAGGTGTCTTGCTCCCCCCTGAATCTAGCATGGGATACTGGGAGAAGATAGGGAACATAAAATCAGAGCTAAAAGATATAAATGAATAGAGTTAATGCAAGCTAATGTAAATAAGCATATATGAACATGTCTTTTCCCCTCAATAAGACATGTGAAATCTCTCCTCTTGAACACCGAGCATCTGGGATCCTCAAGAAATACTTTCTACTTGAGTATTCTCTCCCCCTGGAGATCTCTTTCTCTCCCCCTGTGGAAGTGATATTCTCTCTCCCTTTGGAAGAGATGAGCTTGGATGTGATCTCTCTAAGTGATAAGCTTTGATGTGATCTCTCTCTCCCCCTTTGACATCAATTTCCAAGAAGGGTTTTCTGGAATTTGTTGTGAATGGGTTTGGTCCTGGAGTCACAACACAAAGCACTGGATAAAATTGTGATGCTTGTAGAGGACAAGATTCATTGAGTGGAGCTGGATCAGAAGAAACACAGAATTAGTGGCAAACTGTTTTTCCTGTGGGGAAATCGGTGGCACCAAGTGGTATGTTTCAGTTGTACCGAAAGAATTCGGTTGTACCGAAAATAACTAATCGGTGGAACCGAGTTCATCGCAGAGAAAACACTTGTCACCTCAGCTCACTAGTCTAGTAGGATCTCACAAAGATTTGCAAGGAATTTACTAAATGATATGCAATGAATTGGATGCAGAAAATGCTGAAAAAACAGAAAAGAAAGAAATCTAGATGAAGTTTTTTTTTGTTAAAAGGCGAAACTAATATGCATGAGACAGATGCAAAAACACAGAAAAGAACACAAGAGAACTTCATCTAGAGATGGTCGGCGACAAAGTCACCTATGTTAGAGTATATTGACTTAGGAGTCAAGTGAGATCACTTGATCATAGGTCATACTCATTGTTTAAGCTCAAAATGGGATTACCATTTTTCGTTTAAGCATCTTGATGTATTCACATCTTGTCGAGTTGCTTTAGCTCATGACTCGGAGTAAAGCTTCTCTAAGATGGAATAACATACCTTGGTTGGTGGTGGTGATCATGTAGTTGAACTTGTGTGGGTTGCTCTAGGTTGATGTAGCCAAGAGTTGGGAGCACCACTTGAAATTTGAGTCCATCTACCTACATGGGTTAGTTCTTGCAAGGAAGAGCACTTGTGTATCCAAAAATGACAATCATGAAGCTCAACATGGAATTTGTCAAAGGATATGTTTGAATGGTTTCGTGCTTCCTTGTCTTCAACCACCTTTGTATAGAGACTTGGTGATGTAGAGATTGCTCAAGATGTGAGTAGGTTACAATCTCATGGAATTTGATCCAACCAAGTACCTACATGGGTTAGATAACATGCAAGATGCAAATATGTCCAAGATATAAGATGTTCATCATAAGAGAAATATCAAGGATTAGTCATAAGCTCATGTCTTGCATGTATCCAATAGAGTTTCTACTCCAAGTTTGAAGCATCAATGATGTTCAATTCTCCTCTCATCCTGCAAAACACCTTCTCATCAAGAGGTTTAGTGAATATATCCGCTAATTGCTTTTCGGTGCGAACATGCTTAAGATCAATGTCACCCTTAGCAACATGATCTCGAATGAAATGATGACGAACTTCAATATGCTTAGTTCGAGAATGTTGCACAGGATTATGACCAATTTTGATAGCACTTTCATTGTCACAAAGCAATGGAACATGTTTCACATATATCCCATAATCTTTAAGAGTTTGGGTCATCCAAAGTAATTGAGCACAACATGAACCAACGGCAATGTATTCCGCTTCGGCTGTGGATAAGGATACCAAGTTTTGTTTCTTGGAGGACCAAGACACAAGAGATCTACCAAGAAATCGACAAGTACCCGAAGTGGACTTTCTATCAACCTTGTCCCCGGCATAGTCCGAGTCGGAGTAGCCAACAAGATCGAAAGAGGCCCTCTTGGGATACCAAATGCCAAAATTTGGTGTATGGATTAAGTATCTCACTATCCTTTTCACGGCCTTAAGATGACATTCTTTAGGATCAGCTTGATATCGTGCACACATGCACACACTTAGCATAATATCAGGACGTGAAGCACATAGATATAACAATGATCCAATCATAGAGCGATAAACCTTTTGATCAACCGGTTCACCATCTTTGGTCAAGTCAAGATGTCCACTAGTAGGCATGGGTGTAGGCATACCTTTGCATTCTTGCATATTGAATTTCTTGAACAAATCTTTAGTGTACTTTGTTTGAGAGTCAAAAGTACCTTCCTTAGTTTGCTTGATTGGCAACCCAAGAAAGAATTTGAGTTCACTCATCATAGACATCTCAAACTTCTCCGACATAAGCTTCCCAAACTTTTCACTAAAATGAGGGTTAGTTGAACCAAATATAATATCATCAACATAAATTTGGCATACAAAGAGTTCTCCATTAACCCTTTTAGTAAAAAGAGTAGAATCAATCTTCCCAATTTCAAAGCCTTTTTCTATAAGGAACTTGGTCAAGCATTTATACCACGCTCTAGGAGCTTGTTTCAGACCATAAAGGGCTTGGCGAATTTTGTAAACATGATTTGGTTTCTTAGGATTGATAAAGCCGGTAGGTTGTTTAACATAAACTTCCTCCTCTATTTCACCATTTAGAAAAGCACTTTTAATGTCCATTTGGTACAAGGTGATATCATGGTGATTAGCATAGGCAAGTAAGATGCGAATGAACTCAAGTCTAGCAACGGGAGCATAAGTCTCACCGTAGTCCATACCTTTGACTTGTGTGTAGCCTTGGGCGACGAGACGTGCTTTGTTGCGAACTACTTGTCCATCTTCATCTTGCTTGTTACGAAACACCCATTTGGTACCGATGATGTTGTGGTTGTTGTCGGGCTTCTCAACCAATGTCCAAACTTGGTTCCTCTCAAAGTTGTGTAGCTCTTCATGCATAGCATTTATCCAATCCGGATCTTCCAATGACTCTTTGACCTTCATAGGTTCAATGCTAGAGATGAAAGAATAGTTTTCACTAAAGTTAGCTAAACGAGTTTTAGAGAGAGTGATTCTCCCGGTTTGAATATCATTGTAGATTTGCTCGACGGGATGGTCTTTTGCAATTCTTGCTCGAACTCGTGAAAGCTTTTGCTTGGATCTTGGTTGAACTTCTTCTTCATCTTGTTCTTCTTCTTGGCCTTCTTCATTGTTGGCGTTGTCGTACTCTTATCGTGGTGGAGAAGGAGGTTGTTGATGTTCATCTTGATGCACTTCCTCGTTTTCTTCATCTTGGTGTGTCCCACTTGTGGATGCTTCCATATCAATTCTTGGTTCACCTTGTCGTGATGTAGAAGCTTCCACTTGGACGGATGATGTACTCTCCTTCACCTCCATTGGACGGACCTTGCCAATAGATAAGTCTTGGATCGCTTCTGAAGGATCTTTGCCTCCTACATCAATTGGCAATTGCTCTACTTGCGAGCCGTTAGATTCATCAAACTTCACATCTACCGTCTCTTTAACCTTTCGAGTGAAATTGTTGTAGACACGATAAGTGTGAAAGTTTGAGACATAACCTAGTAGGAAACCTTCATGAGACTTAGGAGCAAATTTAGAATGACGATTCTTATCAAGAATGTAGCACTTTGAGCCAAATACTCGAAAGTATCCAACTTGGGGTTTGTTACCGGTGAGGAGCTCGTATGCCGTCTTGCCGAGTAGCTTGTGAAGATACAAGCGATTTGTTGCATGACAAGCTATCTCAACCGCTTCTGCCCAAAAGTGCTTCGGTGTCTTGTACTCATCAAGCATCGTTCTTTCCATTTCGATGAGCCTCCGGTTCTTCCTCTCAACAACTCCATTTTGTTGAGGTGTGTACGTAGCCGAGAACTCATGTGAAATCCCTTCTTCGTCAAGAAAGGTGTCCACATTTGTGTTCTTGAACTCCGTTCCGTTGTCGCTGCGAACCTTCTTGATCTTTACTTCAAATTGATTTTGGGCCTTCCTAGCGAAGTTTTTGAAGATCTTTTGGACATGCGATTTATCATCGAGAAAGAACACCCACGTAAATCTTGAAAAATCATCAACTATAACTAGACCAAAAGAATTTCCATCGAGACTCTTGTAAGAGTTGGGACCAAAAAGATCCATGTGTAGTAGCTCAAGTGGCCTCCTTGTGGTCATGATGTTCTTTACGGGATGCCTTCCTCCAACCTGTTTACCTGCTTGACAAGCACTGCAGAGTCTATCCTTATGAAATATTACATCGTTAACACCAAGGATATGATTTCCTTTCATAAGCTTGTCAAGGTTTCTCATGCCAACGTGACCTAGTCGTCTATGCCATAACCAACCTTTTGAGGATTTAGCAATAAAGCAAGTTTTAGGTTGAGCCTTTTTAGTGAAATCAACAATGTATAGATCACCTCTACGTATACTGGTAAAGACCATTTTATGATTGTCTCGACGAAACACTTGGCAATCTACTTCAGTAAATAGGACATTGAAACCAAAATTAGCAAGTCTAGATACTGAAAGTAAGTTGTAGCCAAGAGACTCAACGAGCATAACATTCTGAATGGAGCTATCATGTGAGATGTCCACCTTACCGAGGCCAACCACCTTACCCTTTGAGTTGTCACCGAAAGTGACATACTTTCGAGGACTATCATTTTCAGCAAGCTCGCGAAACATGTCTTTATCTCCGGTCATGTGGTCGGTACATCCACTATCAAGAACCCATTCCTTTCCTCCTGCCATATATCCTCGAAGATTTGCCATAAGACCAAAATGTCTCATTGCATCATCAAGATCAAAGTCATCATTATCATCCTCATCATAGTATCCATGTTCAACATCGTCATGTGGTGGATCAATTCCTAGTGAGAGTGATTCATTAGTATGAGTTTGACAATAATCTCCTCTATGAATTCTAGTAGCTTCGGAAGTGATATCGCTAATAATTACCACATTTCCTTTGGCACGCATAAGGTTTGTAAGTTCAAATAGACGATCACCAAACATAGGATCACTAGTATTCATCTTACTCAAAGAAATAGACTTATGAAGAATTTCATCAAGATTTTTCAAAGAATAATCAGGAAATCGTTCCTCAAGAAATTTCCATATAGTGTAGGCACACTCAAGAGTAGGCAGTTTTCCAATCAAGTTTCTAGGCAAGCCTCTAGTGATAAGATTAACAGTTCTAACATTCCTAATCATGTCAATAGACTCATCAAGGGTAGGATGCATAGGATCAACATAAGGTCCACAAGGACTAGCAATGTACTTGTTCAAATTATATTGATTGAACATTACAAGCATCTCATTTTTCCACTCATGAAAGTACTCTCCATCAAGAATAGGCACTCCATGTCTAAGACTCCCCAAAGTAGACTCATCCATCTTCCTCCAATGGTGATTAAACCAATGCAATGGAGACCAATGCTCTGATACCACTTGTAGGACCTTGAGAAGAGGTGTCTAGAGCGGGGGTGATTAGACACTAAGTACCAAAGTTGCAGTTTTTAACTTCTTTAAGTTTAAGTGGAGTTTAGGCACAAATTTAACATTCACAACATATAGCAAGCAAGCATGCAAAGAGTATATGAGCAGCGGAAAGTAAAGCATGCAACTTGCAAGAATGTAAAGGGAAGGGTTTTGGAGGATTCAAACGCAATTGGAGACACGGATGTTTTTGGCGTGGTTCCGATAGGTGGTGCTATCGTACATCCACGTTGATGGAGACTTCAACCCATGAAGGGTAATGGTTGCGCGAGTCCATGGAGGGCTCCACCCAAGAAGGGTCCACGAAGAAGCAACCTTGTCTATCCCACCATGGCTGTCGCCCATGAAGGACTTGCCTCACTAGCGGTAGATCTTCACGAAGTAGGCGATCTCCTTGCCCTTACAAACTCCTTGGTTCAACTCCACAATCTTGTCGAAGGCTCCCAAGTGACAGCTAGCCAATCTAGGAGACACTACTATCCAAGAAGTAACAAATGGTGCGTTGATGATGAACTCCTTGCTCTTGTGCTTCAAATGATAGTCTCCCCAACACTCAACTCTCTCTCATAGGATTTGGATCTGGTGGAAAGAAGATTTGAGTGGAAAGCAACTTGGGGAAGGCTAGAGATCAAGATTCATATGGTAGGAATGGAATATCTTGGCCTCAACACATGAGTAGGTGGTTCTCTCTCAGAACTGGTAAGTTGGAAGTGTAGGTTCGTTCTGATGGCTCTCTCCACGAATGAAGAGGAGGTGGAGGGGTATATATAGCCTCCACACAAAATCTAACCGTTACACACAATTTACCAATCTCGGTGGGACCGAATCAACAAACTCGGTCAGACTAATTTAGTAAACCTAGTGACCGTTAGGATTTTCGGTGGGACCGAAATGCAACTCGGTAGGACCGATATGGTTAGGGTTAGGGCATAACGTAATCTCGGTGAGACCGATTACACAAACTCGGTGAGACCGATTTTGGTAATTAGCTAACCAGAGAGTTGGTCAGGTAAACTCAGTGGGACCGATTTGCTCTTTTCGGTGAGACCGAAATGTTACAAAAGGGAAACAGAGAGTTTACATTGCAATCTCGGTGGGACCGATCGCTCACTCCGGTTAGACCGAAACGTTACGAAGGGAAATAGAGAGATTACAATCCCATCTCGGTGAGACCGAGATCCCTATCGGTGAGACCGATTTGCCTAGGGTTTGTGGCAGTGGCTATGACATTTGAACTCGGTGGCGCCGGATAGAAAGAATCGGTATGACCGATTTTGGCTTTAGGTTTAGGTCATATGTGTGGAAGTGGGAAAGTGGTTGAGGGTTTTGGAGCATATCACTAAGCACTGTGGAGCAAGAAACTCATCAAGCAACACCTCATCCCTTCTTGATAGTATTGGCTTTTCCTATAGACTCAATGTGATCTTGGATCACTGAAATGTAAAATGAAGAGTCTTGAGCTTGAAGCTTTAACCAATCCTTTGTCCTTAGCATCTTGAAGGAGTTCCCACATCCTTTAGTCCATGCCACTCCATTGTTGAACTTGTCTAAAACATACTAGATAAAAGTGTTAGTCCAACAAGAGATATGTTGTCATTAATTACCGAAACCACCTAGGGAGCACTTGTGCTTTCACCCCTACTCCACCATCACAGGTGCTTGCTCTAACTTGGAACTGTTATATATGGTTGCATTTTCCGTATGATGTCTACTTTGTATTGCTTCTGATTATGTTGAATTGCATCTGCGTAGCTTACAACTTATACCTGCAACAATCACTTCGCCATAAGACACATTTAACTTGGGACTGTGATGTAGGTTGCATCTTGCATTGTCTTCTAGCTTGTACTGCTTCTAATTTCTTGAAATGGCACTTACGACGAGACACTTTTTACCTGGTAGAGTGATATTGGTTGCATGTTCATATGGTGCCTAGCTTTCATTTCTTCTAATTTGGTAGAAATGCCTTCTGCTTACTATTTTTTCATACATATTCCATCCTCCTATCGTACGTGTGAATATGAAACACTGTATTTTTTTGTATATATTCCATCCTCCTATCCTGCGCTTTCCTTACATCAAAGTAGTGTTCGTCTGTATCATGCATCAACCAGTTATGCAGAGCTAATTTTATTCATCTTCTTGTGGTTTTGACTTCATAAGGCAATATCAGAAAATAGGAAGGAAAAGCGTAAGTTAGGGGATGTTGGTGGTCCTCCGCACCGACACAAACAGAGACTCTCTAGATTGGCCACTACTACTGCTAATGAAGTTAAAGTCCCAAGTATACATGATGAGTTCATCTCCCGTACTCCACCATCGCAGGTGCTTGCTCTAAGTTGACAGTGTGATAATTGGTTTCATGTTGCATATGTTGTCTAGCCTGTATTTCTTCTATTTTGATAAAATTGCACCTGCTGAGTTTATACGTTATACATGTGCATGTGACATGGCTTTTTGTGTCTAAAATACACTACATCTATCTACCATACCATGTTCTTACATCAAAGTACTGCTGTTGTGTATCCCGCATCAGTCACTCATGATTGGACGCTTTTAACATGGAAGTTTGATAGTGGTTGCATCTTGCATTGACTTCTACATTGCACTGCTTCTAATTTTTCGAATTGCCACTTATGACAAGACACTTTTAACTTGGCAGAGTAATATTCGTTGCATCTTTCATATGGTGTCTATCTTGCCTTACTTCTATTTTCTTGAAAATCCTTCTGCTTAGTTTACACATCGTAGTTGTGAATATGTCATGCCGTCCTGTTTATCTTACATATTCCATCCTCATACGGTTGTCATAGTATTGCTTGTTTGTATCATGCATCAATGAGTTCTGAAGAGCGATTTTATTCTTTTGTGTTGTGTGTACAACTTGACATGGCAAAGTCAAAAAAGAGCAAGGAAATAATATAGTAGGGAGTGGTGTTACTCGTCGGGTGAAACAGAAAAGGATTTGTCGTCGAGATTCTACTGGTACTTATAGTGAAGTAGAAGGTCCAAGTCCACCAGCTAAATCTACAAACACAGTAGCACCTGCTCCACCAGCTGCAGCATCCGCTTCAACTGTACCAGCATCTCAAAGAGTTACTCGTTCGTTTGCTCCAGAGCTGGCCAGTTCCCAAGCTGCCTTCACACCTAACACTACTTCCGAAGCACTGCTGACACAAATAGGACTTGGCAAGATCAGATGAACCTCATAAGCATCAACACCAAGACGGTACTTGACCGAGTCAAGTTGCAGTTGCATGCTCCTTTATATGTATTCTCACAGTTTGATGTACACTAACACTTTCCATATTCTTTGTTGAACTAGCACCACGGCGCAAGCGGAAACAGATATCAGGGATAATGCTTGACAGGTTAACAAAATCTAAAGGAGGAAGAATGGAGATACATTTTGAGGCAGGTTTAAAAAGGCCACGTGATGCTATAGAGTCAGCCAAGTTAGTATCATAGGCAGTCGTTGTCGTTAGGTGTCATGCACGTATCCTCCCAACGTGGATCCAGTATAGGAATGAGAAAGACAATATCCAGTTTAACACCTTCCTTGACCATTTATCCGTAAGTAATGTTATTCATCGCAATTAGTAATATTGTCTTGCTCTGTCCCATACTTTCTAGCTTCCTCCTAATACGACTCACATTCTTTTTTCAACAAATGAGGTTCAAGTGTGATCCGAAAGATGCAACTAAACAAGAATGCACTCATGTTTTTCAGTCTACTCTGCGACAGTATCGGTACCACCTTAGAAAATCTCACTTTGAAGGCAAGGCTAACAATGAAATCGCCCAAACATCTCCAGTGTAATATATTACAGATGAAGACTGGACAACCCTCGTTAAACACTGGTCTGATCCAAAGTATCAGGTAGGCTATATGTATTTGATCAGACCACATATTGAGCTTGTATTGATGTATGTGCCTTACAAGTGTATCTTCTTCTAGGCTAACTGTTTGAAGAACAAAACCAACCGTTCTAAAGTGAAATTCCAACAGACAACAGGATCTCGTAGCTATATTGCACACCGCGAGGCTCTTGTAAATAGATGCTACCTCCTTCTTTTTTCTGTGCCATATTATTGTGTCTATATTGACTTGTTCCAAATACAGAGGAAAGCCCGTGCGGACCAAAAAGAACCTGAACCAAATGCAGTGCAAATCTTCAAGGATTGCCATACCAGCAAGATGAAGGGCATGAGCACACCAGTTCAAGCCGCCGTTGTAAGTCCTTACTCCTTCTGCCTTTGAACTGATTGGTACTGTGATGAGTTCATTTAACTACTTGGTTTGCAGCCCATGTCAGTTACTCTGTTCACTTTTATACACAGTTGTCTTAACGTATCATTTCACCTTACATGGTTTAAAAGAGATGAAGTATATTATTTTGGTCTTGATCTGTAATCTAGTTGTTATGTTCATGTGTGCACACAATGATAAAATAGCCTGTTTGTTTTATATCTGTTTGCCCATGATATGAATGATGTCATATTATGTTCATCCTACTTTAAACCATGTCTCTTTATCCTTAGATGTCAACGAATGTGAGGAAATAGACAATATAGTAGGCATGCTACATGGACATATGTTCCGAAAGTGGTTTTATTATGTAGTTGGCACTACAATACATGCTAATGTATTACAGTAGTTCACCAAAATAAGTTATGTATAAATGTGTAACCTACTTTGTTTGTTTTTGTCTCATTAGTAACTTATCTGGTACACTAATCTACAAGTTCAAACTTTCAGGAAGCTATGGAACAAATGATTGAACAACCACAACCACCTGAAGGTGACGAGGCTACCACAAGCACAATGTCACCTCTTGTTGCAGTGCGTCAGTATCTCTCCACTAACAGTGCAAAAAGCACCTTCCTGCGTAATTCTGGGTTGGTTGTCAATGTAACCTCGTCCAAATCGCCTAGTGAACGAAACCTTCCTGCTAGACAGAGTGATATATCTATGCTCCAGATACAATTCCAATCCCTAATGGACGTCATTTGGGAAAAAGAATAGTGGTTGACAAATGTCGTCAAGATATGAATGGTTTTGAAACCAGACTATCAGACATTCTCTTCGTCGTTCAAGAGCAATGGCGGAAAAAGGTGAAGATTGTGCTGCTCCATCAGATTCTACAGCCTGAAACATTAGCACTCAGGTCAAATGACCTATGCTTCTATACATATGATGGTGCTTTTATCTGCAAGGATTGTAAACTTTATGCCAACAGGCCTTTTGTTGTATGGTTGGAATTTATTTTGTTGTGATACAACATTGATGATGCTGCCAAAGGCTGCAGTAATTACAACGCTATTTTTGTATAGTGTAGGTTTATCTTAGTAATGTATTCGGCCGAAAGCTTTGTAGGAGCCCAACATGCCAACATTCGTCGGGCCCATTCCAATTGGGGTAAAAAGGATTATGGGCCGAAATTTGCATGTATCCCACTAAGAATATTTGGGCCTAAATCAGCATAAGCTTTCATATTTTTCTGGTAGGCATGTGCCCATAGTGGGCCTTTAATAGGCCTAAACATAATATGGGCCCTCAGTAACAATAGGACGTTTACAGGTGTAAATATCTCGAGCCCATAAAAAACATGGGCCTTTAATAGACCGAAAGTGAGATTGGGCCCTTATTGTGCCAAATAACCCACTGGTCTTAGCAGGCCGAAATGGTGGCCCATTTACGATGCAGATCTTTGACATGCCGAAATTCGGACGTGCCGTAAATGCTCGACCTAATACACGGGCCTTTAATAGGCCAGAACTTCGGTCGGGCTAGATTATCGTCATTTTTATATGGGCCATTAATGGGCTCGATTTGACATTGGGCCACGTATGGCCCATGGTTTTCGTCCGACATTAACAGGCCGAAAGTGGCCCAAATCTATAGTGGGCCTCTAACAGGCCAAATATCACACATGGACGAATATGACCAAAATCCTTCACGGTCGTTTATGGGCCGAAAGTTTCAATGGCATGTAAATGGGCCCAAATGAAGCGGGATCTTTAACAGGCCAGAAATACACCGGGCCGTAATTCGGCCCAAATACATAGCGGACTGTTAACGAGCCAGAAGTGACCATGGGCCACGATGATGACAAGTTTAGGATAGGCCGTTGACGTGCCGATTTGACACTAGCTGTACGGGCCTTAACAGAGAATGTTGGGCCGTTAGCTAGGTTGGCCCATTATGGTGTGCAAAATCATGTGGGACTTCAGCTGGGCGGGCCCATTGTGGTCCGCTAAATCTTGTGGGCCTTTAGCTGGGCCGGCCCATTATGGTCTGCAAAATCTTGTGGGCCTTTAGCTGGGCCGGTCCATTATGGTCCGCTAAATCTTATGGGCCTTCAGTTGGGCCGGCCCATTTAAACTTTATGGGCCACTTTTGGTCCCGTCCACGTGTCAATATATCATAGGCCCATCTCGACCGTTGGATGAGTGACACTAGTGCCAACGCAGAGCTGACGCGTGGTTCCGTCGGCCAATGAGAATTTTACACGTGGAAAATTGCATTGGTCGTGGCTGTTAGCGGGTTATCAGATCCAAAACCGGACCCACTTAACGGCACTTAACGGCGTCCCGTTATGGTGGATGCCATGTGTCGGTCACCCTTGACGAAAGCACTTCTATGACGCGCAATTTGTCGTCATGGAAGTGGACACTTCTGTGATGATAATTTTGGTAATGTCATCGAACACTTCTACGACAGCACAGGTATGACAATCTTGATTCTGTCATAAAATCGTCTTGGATGTACATACATGACAAAAAATGCGACCTACTATGACAAACACGTATCACGACAGAAGTGTATTTTTTTGTAATGGCTGTAGGAACTCGACGGGGTTTGCGGTGCTATCGTAGCGTGGAGGCAGGCCAGACTTGAACTTGCTTGGCCAGACGATGTTGCGGAGCTCCGGAGTGAACGCGTGGCATCTTGCCGTGGCCACTGGAAGTCGTCGAGGGGGCGCAACATGATCCTAGTGCACGCGCACCGCCACCTCCTGCGGTGGCACGCGAGCCTGGTGCTGGGGCGCTGGAAGCACGCGCGCTTCTCCTTGGGGACGCTGTACCACCTAGCAGCTTGCATCATCCCGAGCCGGCATCGGGTGCGGCGGGTCGCATCGTGGAGCCATACGCCTTGGCTCGATGATGGAGCCCCGGGATAGAGGTGGTGGAGGAGCCCCGTGCGCCACGTCGCCCGCTGCAGGTGGTTGCTAAGGCAGTGAGCGAGCCGGCCCGTCAGAGCCCCCGTGCGCAACGCTGATGAGCTCGGCGATCCGCTCGAGCCACTCCTCGTAGAGGTCACCCACCGGGCGGTAGCGAAGAAGCTCCCGCGCCGTGAGTAGGGCGGCTTGCACGTCCACCTGGCCGCAACGTGCGTGGGATGATGCAGCTGTTGGGGTCAGTGACGGAGTAGCGGTGCGGCCGTCACGACGCATCGACGGGTGCAGCAACGAAGCTTGCTGCTCGTGGCCGGCAGGGCCCGTGGCGGTGTTGGCCACCGGAGAAGGAGCACGGCAGGCACGGCCGTCACCCGCCGGAGCCGTCTAAGCGACGCGGGCGGCGACTGCAGCCTAACGTTCGGTGCAAGCCCGGTGCGCATCGGCCATGGAGGCGTCGGAGTGGTGGTGGATTGAACGACGTAAGAGAGGATCCGACGCACCCCTACCTGGCGCGCCAAATGTTGGACTTAGGGATCCGCAAACCCTTGAGAGGTTCGAACTCAGGGGTGCATGCGGAAATCTCAACCTGCCTAGCCTGCCTACTCGCGATCCTCCTAAGCCTAGCGCGTCGAGCTCAAAGAGACACAAAGACACAGCGACTTATACTGGTTCGGGCCACCGTTGTGGTGTAATATCCGAATCCAGTGTGGTGTGGTGGATTGCCTCGAAGGGATGAGGATGAACTGGTACAGTGGATGAACTAGCCTCAGGAGGTGAGGTGTTCTTGAGCTGGTGTGGTGTATGCTAGCTCTACTTGTTATGATCTTGTTCCATCTCATTGTTTTTCCTATGGTGGTGGCTAGTCCTATTTATAGTGGCCTTGGTCCTCTTCCCAAATATGAGCGGGAAGGGATCCCACAACGGCTGGATTTGGAAGGGGACAAGTAGTACAGTCTATCCTAACAAAAGTAGTCTTCACATGCGAAAAGCATCTGGTCGTGACGCTGCGATGGGCTCGTTGATGACCTTCGTCCTGTCGTCCTGGCGGTCTTGGTCTCATTGCACCAGAATGGAAACCTTTGGCTGATTCCTTGGGACTCCACACCTGTGTTTGCCTCCTTTGCACCAAAGAGGAAACCTGCGCTCTGCGCCCGCCTGGCCTTGGTCGTCATGGCTCACGTCAGCTGAGCCTCGTGAGGTAGCTTGCATAGAACTCTCCGCCCCTCAGGGGCCCTCCTGAGGAGGCCGATCCCTTCGGGGGCCTTGGCATTGCCCGCCTCGCGAGGGTCTTGCGGTGTTGGTGTTGAAGCTGGGCCATACCAGGTCATCGATGGAGTCACGCGGTAGGCCGCAGGCAGGCAGGGCTGGATACCCCAAAATCCAGGACGCCGACAAATTGTTTGCTCATAAAATCCCTATGCAAAGGAAGTGGGTTAGACTTAAATATGTTAGTCATATGCTTCATGATGCTTTCTATGTGGTTCAATTCTTATCTTTCATGTGAGTATCATTGACATCATCTTGCCTAGCTAAAAAGGCATTAAAGAAAAGCGCGTGTTGGGAGACAACCCAATATTTACCCTTACTATTTTATTGTGTTCACATGATTATGCTACTATAGTAATCATGTTTTATAGCTTTTGTTTCAATAAATTGCCAAGTAAAGCCTTTGGGATAGTGTGGATGATAGTTGACTTGATTCTGTGCAAAAACAGAAACTTTTGCGCTCAGTCTAGGAAATTTGAAAATTCACTTGAACGTGCTTTTGATCTGAATTTTTACACAAGATTGATATACAAATTTCCTAAATTGTCCTGTTTTTTCAGAATTTTGGAGTTACAGAGGTATGGAAAGTTTCCATATTACTACAAACTGTTCTATTTTTGACAGATTTTGTTTTCTATGTGTTGTTTGCTTATTTTGATGAACCTATGAGTAGTATCGAAGGGTATGAACCATGGAGAAGTTGTAATACAGTAGGTATAACACCAATATGAATTTAGAATGAGTTCACAACAGTAACTAAGTGGTGATTTTATTTTCTTATACTAACAGAGCTCATAAGATTTTCTGTTGAGTTTTGTGTTGTGAAGTTTTCAAGTTTTGGGTGAAGTTTCAATGGACTACGGAATAAGGAGTGGCAAGAGCCTAATCTTGGGGATTCCCAAGGCAGCCCAAGGTAACATTCAAGGATAACCAAGAGACTAATCTTGGGGATGCCCCAGATGGCATCCCCTCTTTCGTCTTCGTTCATCGGTAACCTTACTTGAGGCTATACTTTTATTCACCACATGATATGTGGTTTGCTTGGAGTGTCATTTTATTTTATTAGTATTTGCTTGCTACTATTCAGAGACATGTTTTATATCTTTTAGTTCAATAAAAAGTCAAGTATAGCCTTTACCATGCTCATTTTACAAGTCTATACGTTGCTGTTTTGAAAACAGAAAGTTTGCTGTTATGTTTTGAATATTGGTGAATAGTCAGAACATGATAAAATCTTGAAATTATGACACGATGAGTAAAAACAAATTTTCTATAGTGTCGTAATTTTTCAGCATTTTTGGAGTTAGGTAAGTATGATTCCCCTTGCGTTCTTTACAGACTGTTCTGTTTAGACAGATTGTTGTTATGTTTGCATATGTTTGCCTGTTTAATGACTCTTTAGGATAGGAGGAATATGCAGAGGCATTTAGTAGGAAACATGAAATAATAATTTTAGTGATTTGCTACAGTATAGAATGATAAGGTTATTGCGTTGATTTATACTAACTTATCTCATGAGTTCTTGTTGAGTTTTGTGTGTATGAAGTTTTTGAGATTTAGGGAAACCGTGATATAAAAGGAATTAAGGAGACACAAAAGCTCAAGCTTGGGGATGCCCAAGGCATCCTTGATTAATATTTCAAGAAGTCTCAAGCATCTAAGCTTGGGGATGCCCCGATTGGCATCCCACCTTTCTTCTTCAACAACTATCGGTCAGTTTTGGTTGAGCCTAAGTTTTTGCCTCTCCACATGATATGTGCTATACTTGCAATGTCATTTTATTTTATTTTGTTTTGATTGCTGTTTGAATAATATCCCAAGGTCTGACATTGTTAAATGTTAGAGAGTCTTCACATAGTTACATAATTATTCGACTACTCATTGATCTTCACTTATATCTTTTGGAGTAGTTTGTCATTTGCTCTAGTGCTTCACTTATATCTTTTTAGAGCATGATGGTGGTTTTATTTTGAAGAAATTGATGAACTCTCATGCTTCAGATATATTATTTTGAGATTCTTAAATAGCATGGTAATTTTCTTAGGTTATGAATTTATTCCTAATATGATGGGCATCCAAGAGGGATATAATAAAAAATTTCATATAAAGTGCATTGAATACTATGAGAAGTTTGATTCCTTATGATTGTTTTGAGATATGAGGATGGTGATATTAGAGTCATGCTAGTGGAGTAATTGTGAATTTGAGAAATACTTGTGTTGAGGTTTGTGATTCCCGTAGCATGCACGTATGGTGACCCGTTATGTAACGAAGTTGGAGCATGAGGTATTTTTTGATTGTCATCCTTCGTGTGGAGGTCGGGATCGCACGATGGTTAACTCCTACCAACCCTTCCCCTAGGAGCATGCGCGTAGTGCTTGGTTTTGATGACTAATATATTTTTGCAAGAAGTATGTGAGTTATTTATGACTAATGTTGAGTCCATGGATTATACGCACTCTCTCCCTTCCACCATTGCTAGCCTCTCTTGTGTCGCGCAACTTTCACCGGTACCATAAACCCACCATATACCTTCCTCAAAACAGCCACCATACCTACCTATTATGGCATTTCCATAGCCATTCCGAGATATATTGCCATGCAACTTTCCACTGTTCCATTTATTATGACACGCTTCATCATTGTCATATTGCTTTGCATGATCATGTAGCTGACATCGTATTTGTGGCAAAGCCACTGTTCATAATTCTTTCATACATGTCACTCTTGAGTTATTGCACATCCCGGTACACCGCCGGAGGCATTCACATAGAGTCATATTTTATTCTAAGTATCGAGTTGTAATTCTTGAGTTGTAAATAAATAGAAGTGTGATGATCATCATTATGAGAGCATTGTCCCATGTGAGGAAAAAAAAGAGGCCAAATAAGCCAAAGAAAAAAGAGGCCAAGGAAGCCAAAGAAAAAAAGAGAATAAAAGGAAAAAGGAAAAAAAGGAAAAAAAGAGAGAAAAAGAGAGAAGGGACAACGTTACTATCCTTTTTCCATACTTGTGCTTCAAAGTAGCACCATGATCTTCATGATAGAGAGTCTCTTATTTTGTCACTTTCATAACCTAGTGGGAATTTTTCAATATAGAACTTGGCTTATATATTCCAACAATGGGCTTCCTCAAATTCCCCTAGCTCTTCGTGAGCAAGCGAGTTGGATGCACACCCACTTAGTTTCTCTTTGAGCTTTCATAAACTTATAGCTCTAGTGCATCCATTGCATGGAAATCCCTACTCACTCACATTGATATCCATTGATGGGCATCTCCATAGCCTGTTGATACGCCTAGTTGATGTGAGACTATCTCCCTCCTTTTGTCTTCTCCACAATCACCATTCTATTCCACCTATAGTGCTATGTCCATGGCTCATGCTCATGTATTGCGTGAAATTTGAAAAAGTTTGATAATACTAAAGTATGAGACAATTGCTTGGCTGAAACCGGGGTTGTGCATGATTTGAATATTTTATGTGATGAAGATGGAGCATAGCCAGACTATATGATTTTGTAGGGAAAAGCTTTCTTTACCCATGTGATTTTGAGAAGACATAATTGCCTTGTTAGTCTGCTTGAAGTATTATTGTTTTTATGTCAATATAAACTTTTGTTATGAATCTTATGGATCTGAATATTCTTGCCAGAATAGAGAAGATTACATTGATAAATATGTTAGGTAGCATTCCACATCAAAAATTCTGTTTTTATCATTTACCTACTCGAGGACGAGTAGGAATTAAGCTTGGGGATGCTTGATACGTCTCCAACGTATCTATAATTTTTTATTGTTCCATGCTATTATATTATCCATCTTGGATGTTTTTATATGCATTTATATGCTATTTTATATTATTTTTGGGACTAACCTATTAGCCTAGAGCCCAGTGTCAGTTTCTATTTTCCGTGTTTTTGAGTTATATAGAAAAGGAATACCAAACTTTACGGTGATTATTTTTGGACCAGAAGAAGCCCACAGAGCATCAGAGATGGACCAAAAGAGTCCCGAGGCGACCACAAGGGTGGACGGTGCGCCCTACCCCCTGGGTGCGCCCCCTACCTTGTGGCTACCTCGTGGACCCCAAGACTTGTTCCCGACGCCAACACCTCTTATATATCCCCAAACTTCCAGAACAGAACCTAGATCGGGAGTTCCGCCGCCGCAAGCCTCTGTAGCCATGAAAAACCAATCAGGACCCTGTTCCGGCACCCTGCCGGAGGGGGGATCCATCACCGGTGGCCATCTTCATCATCCCGGCGCACTCCATGAGAAGGAGGGAGTAGTTCACCCTCGGGGCTGAGGGTACGTACCAGTAGCTATTTGTTTGATCTCTCTCTCTCTCATGTTCTTGATATGGCACGATCTTGATGTACCACGGGCTTTGCTATTATAGTTGGATCTTCTGATGCTTCTCCCCCTCTACCTTCTTGTATTGGATTGAGTTTTCCCTTTGAAGTTATCTTATCGGATTGAGTCTTTAAGGATTTGAGAACACTTGGTGTATGTCTTGCATGTGCTTATCTGTGGTGACAATGGGATATTCACGTGATCCACTTGATGTATGTTTTGGTGATCAACTTGCGGGTTCTGTGACCTGGTGAATTTATGCATAGGGGTTGGCACACGTTTTTTGTCTTGACTCTCCGGTAGAAACTTTGGGGTACTCTTTGAAGTTCTTTGTGTTGGTTTGAATAGATGAATATGAGATTATGTGATGCATATCGTATAATCAAACTCGCGGATACTTGTGGTGACGTTGGAGTATCTAGGTGACATTAGGGTTTTTGTTGATGTGTGTCTTAAGGTGTTATTTTACTATGAACTCTAGGGCTGTTTGTGACACTTATAGAAATAGCCCAATGGATTGATCGGAAAGAATAACTTTGAGGTGGTTTCGTACCCTACAATAATCTCTTCGTTTGTTCCCTGCTATTAGTGACTTTGGAGTGACTCTTTGTTGCACGTTGAGGGATTGTTATCTGATCCAATTATGTTATCATTGTTGAGAGAACTTGCACTAGTGAAAGTATGAACCCTAGGCCTTGTTTTAAAGCATTGCAATACCATTTTCGCTCACTTTTGTTACTTGCTACCTTTCTGTTTTTATATTTTCAGATTACAAAAACCTATATCTACCATCCATATTACACTTGTATTACCATCTCTTCGCCGAACTAGTGCACATATACAATTTACCATTGTGTTGGGTGTGTTGGGGACACAAGAGACTCTTTGTTATTTGGTTGCAAGGTTGTTTGAGAGAGACCATCTTCATCCTATGCCTCCCACAGATTGATAAACCTTACGTCATCCACTTGAGGGAAATTTGCTACTGTCCTACAAAACTCTGCGCTTGGAGGCCCAACACGAGTCTACAAGAAGAAGGTTGCGTAGTATACATCACTACCATGCCCTCCTCATCCGAATGGCATTTGCTAAATTCAATGTCATCTCGCATTACGCATACCTCAAGCTGAAGATTCTCGGTACTTTGGGCGTCGTAGCGATCAGCGGCAACACAGAGCACTCACTCCGGACCGAGGAACACACTACGGCCCTGGCAGCCGAAGACCAAGATGGCATCAACGGGCCCAGGTATTTGCCCACCGTAAAGGCCAGAGATACAAATAAACGGGCTCGAACCTGATCCCTGTCATGTGAGCTCGCCCGCGTCCGTTGCAAATAGGGACACGTGCTCCACGGCACACCCACTATAGTCGCATTCTACATGCCTCGACAACACAACTTCGCGCTCAAGATACCATGGGTAGGCGTGGGGGCTTATATCAAGCAACAACACCATATGTTCGGCTTAACTGAACTAGGGGATTGCCACGTCCTCAGACAACAAAGGGTACGACTCCGGACTCACCCAGCATCAAGCTGTGACTATGCAGCTACCTCCCAAGGTTCCTACTCAAGGCCTCCCCCGTCGATACGCGTTTTTTACACGGATGTCCCCCTACCCAACAGAAGCAAAGGCGTAGATGTGCAACATGGCACAACTGAGGCTTCAACCCATGCATCAAGGCCCTGTGTAAACGTTTCCTTTGTAAAATTTTCATTTCTTCCTCATAATAAATGCCTCAACAGTTCGAGTTATATGGATAGACGTCCCGAGCTTATGGAAAATAAAAACACCTTTTATGGTGTCCAGGCATCTATATTGTCTAGCCCTTCCTCTCCTTTTTTTGCTCTTGGAACAGCTTGACATCCACACATTGTGTAACAAATATATATCGGTTAATTGACCAAGGGCTTGATCTCCTCATCGGCTCCATGTACCAAGTCCGGTACTTCTTTCCGCTAAGTGTTCGGTGTCTCGGATATTGCACTATATGCATCAGTTCTGAACTATGTCTTGGGTAAATAGTTGGGGTTCCCGGCTCCTGTGCTTACCTTCTTACGTTCCACAAGTTCGGCTAAGAAGGTAAAGGGAGAACCCTTGCGATTGTACTTTTGTCTAGCCTAGCTAAGCACCTTAGGGGAGAAAGATGAAAACTGATTGCCATAGTAAGCACGAACTGGTCGGCGATCCGACGACAAGACTTAAATTCAAAAATCGTTGGCGCACTACAGGAATCAGCTACTTTGCCGTCCGCCGGGGCGGACGGCAAAGGCAAGAACGGCAGACGACAAAGGCCTTTGCCATCTGCCGCGGACGGAAAAAGGCTCCGGCAAAGTAAGGATCAACAAAGAGCTACTTTGCCGTCTATTTCCGGAGGCTGGTGGCAAAGGGTCCTTTGCCATAAGCAGCGGACGGCAAAGAAAGTTGACGGCAATAAATATGTTGTTAGTCCGTTAGATGGCTAACGACAGCCTTTGCTGTCAGCTGCTGACGGCCAAAATTATCTGGCATTTGCCGTCCGCCAGGTGACGTCAGCTAGACGTCACTGCCCACCTAGGCTTTGCCGTCCGCCACTATAGGCAAATGTGGTGATCCTTTGCCGTCTGCCACTGTAGGCAAACTGGCCAAATGGGTCAGCTCCCAGGGAGCATAGGTGGCTGCCACGTGGCTTCTTTGCCGTCCGTGGCGGACGGCAAAGGGTCCTTTGCCATCAGCGGCGGACAACAAAGATCATGCATTGCCTCTTTTTTCTGTTTTTTAAATCCAACAATTTTCACAGCAAATATATATGACATATATATATATATTTGACAGGGCTATTTAATAGCAAACATATGACATATCCAGCACATAAGTTTCATCGTACATGGATATATAGTTCCATCCATTCATACATAGCAAGTTGCACATACACATAAGTTGCAACCATTAGGAAGTTGCACATACATATTAAAATGCAAAGTTTCATCAAGATAGCAAGTTCCATCGTAGCAAGCTAGAAGAATACTAGAAGAGAATGAAATAAAAAAAACAAGCACTCCATCATAGCAAGCTAGCTTCCGAGAAGTGAATGAAATCTGCAAAATGGCAAATAAGAAAGTTAGGAAAAGGTGACTAGAAGAAGAAGACTAGAAGAAGAAGCACTCCATCGTTTGTGAGCTAACTTAGGTGAAATGGAACGTTTATGAGCTAACTTAGGTAAAATGCATCATTTTGGAGCTAACGTAGGTAAAATGGGTCATTTTAGAGCTAACGTAAGGAAAATGGATCATTTTGGAGATAATCTAGGTAAAATGGGTCATTTTAAAGCTAACTTGGGTAAAATGGATCATTTATGAGCTAACTAAGGTAAAATGGGTCATTTTAGAGCTAACCTAGGTAAAATGGATCGTTTATGAGCTAACTCAGCTAATTATGCCATTTCTTTTACATAAGTAAGCTAAGTACATGTCATTATTGAGCAAACCTAGTTAACTAAGCATATTACAACTAACTTAGGTCATTTTGGAGGAAACAAAGCTAAGTATAGATCATTTTAGAGCTAACTTAGGTAAAATGGCTGGTTTTGGAGGTCAGTAAGCTTATTAAGTCATTTTGGAGGAAAAGAAGCTAACTCTAGGTCATTAAGGTAAGCATACTGGAGGAAATAAAGCTAAGTCTAGGTCTTTATGCATTTGTTAAGCAAAAAACTGGAGAAACTTACCGTGATCATGGAGGTGTAGGAGCGGGCTGGCTCGTGCCAGTAGCTGGAGAAGGATCGTGTGATGCTTGTCTGGAGTTACGCTGCACCAAAGATCATTTCCAATGTTTCGTTAGCATGATGACACTCAAATCTTAAGACTAGCAAGTAACATCCATTCAAATTAAACTCACCGTGGTCTTAGGAGCAATCTCTGGATCAATGGCTATGGAGCCACGGGACCTCCCGCCACCAGATATCATCACCTGCTCTAGATCAATGGGACACTGGCTCGGGTTAAAGTCCTCCCCTTTCCTCGCCTTCCCCTTGACTTTCTTGTAAGAGGCAATGTGGGCCATGGCATACAGGTCGTACCCCTCTTGCACCTTATCTGTCTTATTGTACCATGCCTGAAAGAGAGAAACAAAGTAAATTAGTAATTAAAGGGCTCAATCTAGCATGATGAATGAATTGCATGAATCATGAAGCAAACCACATACCCAGTTCCACCCGAACTGATATAAGCTGGAGCTGCCTTGATGGTGTGACACACCTTCAATTTGGGCATGTTTGTCCTTGGCCTCAGTCGGCTCCCCTTCCATCTTTCAACACCTGCCATGACAAAGAGTAAACGAAATTAGTATAACATAAAAAAATACTGACATGAATAATAATATGTATATCACTTAAGTGTACCATCATCAAGTACAACATAAAAAAATTGAATACCTGACACTACTAATAATCTCGATCAGTATCATCAATAAATGCATAATCATCATCATCACTATAATCAATGATGGGATCGTAGGGTTCAGTGGCATCCACATATGGAAGGCCACCTTGACGTAATCGGTCAAGCATTGACAGGTCATCCACAGCAGTAACCTCTTCTTGTTCCGGGTCTTCTTGTTCCTCCTCTGGGGTGATGTCGGATTCACTGTCGCTGTCTACTTCAATGTTTTGGGGTGAAGTATAGCGGTTCTTGAAACACTATTTGGAAAGACGTGTCTCTTAGAAGAATTCTCCTTCATATGTGTCTGGGTTAATGTGAGGTTCATAGTCCTCTTCATTTGGGGGAGATAGTCTAGCACGTGGCGGCACTTCATAAACGACATCCCAATCTTTCAGATTTGGATTAGTTTGGCAGGCCCACGGTAGATAGAATATTTGGGTCGCCTGTTGAGCCGTAATATAGACATCAGGAACATCTAAATGGGTGCTTTGGTTTATTTCAACTAGCCCTATATGTTCATGAGTCCTTCTGGTCTCCTTCGGCGGAAACCAATAACATTTGAAGACTACGACGTTCGGTGGGTTTTCACCATAGAATAGAAGTTCATAAATTGCTTCAACTCTCCCATAATACTTGGTACCTCCTTCGCCGATAGTAGATACAAAACAATTTGTAGACTTTCGGTCGGCCATAGATAGCTCTTTGCCATAGGTACGAAAGCGATACCCGTTGATGTCATATTTGTCAAATGAACGAACCTTATAGTCAAAACCATTAGCGACTTGTCTCAATTCGGCGTCCATAGACTCTGAATTAGCCTACAAGTTTAATACGAAAGGATTGTTGCATTATGCACAAATTAGCGAATGAAATGAAATTGTCTAATAGAAATTACTGTTTGTTTGAACCAAGAGATGAAATTGGGATAGCCGCCTCCTTGCTTTGCGAGAATCTCATACTCTTCGACGGAATCCTTTTGGATCACCGCTCCATATGAGAATATGGCAACGTATCGACTGTATGAAATATCCAGGAATAAGAGCAGTTCAAAGGAATAAGAAGTTGCAAAACAATGTACCAAGAACTTACTCGATGTACAGCCGCACTTCTATCAGGTTTTTGAAGATATACAACGAAATGGTCCGCCATTCTTTGTTATCCAAAGATACTGGATTTGAAACACTGACTGGTGCGAGATTCCCTTTGAATAGGCTGAGGTTGGATCCACCCTTTTTAGGGTCGTCAGCATTGTACCGAGGCTTCGGATTATGCAAATGACGATTTTTGGTTTCGTAGTGTGATGTCACGAAGTTTGCCGCCTCCTCAGTGATAAATGCCTCGGCCATCTATGCTTCAATTCTACGTTTATTTTTACATTTTTCTCGAAGTGTCTTCTGCATCCTCTCAGTTGGGTAGCACCAACGATTTTGCATGCCCCCCCCCAATCTTGCCTCGGTCGAGAGATGCAAAATCAAGTGCTGCATTGGATTAAAGAAGCTCGGTGGAAAGATCTTCTCTAACTTGCAGATCAACACCCGCGCCAACTCTTCCATTTCTTCTAGCACGCCAGGCGATAGTTCTTTCGCACAAAGAACACGGAAGAAAAAGCTGAGTTCTGCCAGTACTAGCCATTCATCCTCAGGGATGAAGCCGCGCAACATCATCGACATTACCCGCTCAATCCATATGTGCCAATCATGACTCTTGAGACCAAATATCTTCAATTTATCAAGACTCACTCGCCTATTTAGATTCGTTGCATACCCATCGGGGAACATCAACTGCATTTTCACCCACAAGATAATTTCCCTCATAGTTGGCCTTCCAAGATTGAACCATGCCTTCGGCTTCGTCCAGTTTTGGTTTCCTTTCGGTTCTTTCATGTTTTGTAACGGCCTATCACATAGCGCCTCCAGATCGACTCTAGCCTTAGTATTATCCTTTGACTTCCCATCTATGCCAAACAATGTACCAAAAAGTGCCTCGGTGATATTCTTCTCAGTGTGCATCACGTCGATGTTGTGTGGGAAAAGGAGGTCTTTGAAGTAAGGCAGATCCCATAAGCATGTCTTGTGAGTCCAGGAGTGCTCAGAATTATACCCCTTGAAGTACCCTGGACGCTCTGGATCTGGCTCGAGAGCGTTTAACTGATCCAGGGTCTGTTGGCTTGTCAACGTAGGTGGTGCAGAGTTTTTGACAACTCTACCACTGATAAAGTTCTTCTTGTCTTTCCTGAACTTATGGCGAGGATCCAGGAACTGTCTATGCATGTCGAAGCACGAAAACTTGCGACCAGCCTGAAGCCAACGAAACTCAAGAGCTCCCTTGCATGTGGGACACAGGAACCTTCCATGCACACACCATCCAACGAATAGCACATACGCCAGCAAGTCATGCGTCGAGTACATGTACCAGACACGCATTATGAAGTTCCGTTTGCTATAGGCGTCGTATGTCTTGAACCCATTATCCCAGGCTTCTTGCAATTCGTCCTTAAGTGGCTGCATGTACACATCCATATTTTCCCCTGGATAGTTGGGCCCTGGAATTATCAACGTCAGGAAAATGTTCTTTCTTTGCATAATC